>NC_066586.1:8768399-9040899 GCF_905475345.1 Vespula vulgaris | reverse complement strand
AAAAACAATCTAAGAATATTCTTTACTCGCTACACTTGCGACAACAGTTGACACGTGACACAATCACGGAAACCACGCCTATCTCTACAAAGACATGAGGAAACGATCAAAAATCCTAGCCGACGGCAACGACGTTTCGATCTATCAGGAAACATGTTGTAACACTTTGTCACTGCCACAGGAGATTTTCAAACTCGACAAGAAAAAATCGAACGAGATCGGCATAAGTACTTACTCCTCGATAACTCGATATCAGTTTCCGTAAAAGCATGATCCATCGAATGTTAAGTAACTCGATTATCTAAACATATTCGAGTATCAAAGAGATAATAAAAGAAATTATTTACGAACGTGAAGAGAAAAGTGTTGAAAATTTGCTCGTAGCAAACTCATCCCTCGATGATCTCCAACGAAAGAAGAGATCGGTCTTTCTCCTTCCTAGCCGTCGGGAGGAATCGGCAAGCGTCGTGCAAAAGCGCGCGAGTCGTTCCTTCTCATTCGCTCGGCTCTCGTTTGGGACGGGCGACGGTCGGTGTTCGCCGAAGTGGTGGGAGCACCGGTATCCTGGGAGTAGAAGCCGTCCACGTGGTGTTCAGCGTATCCTCGGGCAAATTTCGGTCCTCGAAGTAGTAGTCAGGCGCGTGCTGAAACTACGCGGTCTATCCGAGCCTCTTCGTACGTTGCTAAAGTGAGAGAGAAAGAGAGAAAGAGAAGGAGAGATCGTTGGTAACTGGTGTCGGTGCTTGCTGGTAGTAGTGGCAATGGTGTGGTGGTGGTAGTACTAGCGATGACGGTGGTGGTGGAAATGGTGGTGGTAGTAGTACTCGGTAAGAGCACGCCGTAGCACCTCCCGTACGGTTTCGTCGACATCGTCGTCGTCGTTCAGTCGGCCGGTCGCGACACACCGTACGATCGTAACCGATCAGCTGTTTCTTTCACCTTTACGTTTTGGGTCAGAAACGAGAAAGAAAGAAGGACGGATAAAGAGGGAGAGAGAGAAACACTAGTCCATTCTACCTGTTCGCGAGCAACCCCTTCTTATTCCTCTTAAGTTAAGAATCTACAGCATCCAGTCTATGAACTTTTGTCGTTTACGAAAGAGAAAAGAACAAAAGAGAAAACGATGAACCATCCCCCCTCCTTTTTGTTCTTTCCCTTGTTAGAGCTTCGCGCAATGATCACCGAGATCGATCAATCCTGTCACTAAGAAATCCCAAGACATGCGAGCAAGGTAGAAATACGCGAATGCGATCCGCGATAAAAATCGATTCGTCCGTGTGCTCGAGTGCCTATTCTGTCCGAGTCTCGCACGAGGCAAGGAAGGAGGACAATGGGACGAGGGGTGCTGTGTTCTCGCTCGTGAATTTCGTGTTGTGAAACGTGTGCGAGTAAGAGAAAGAAATAGAGAAAGATATCAGTGCGAAAGATATAAGAGATCAGAAAGTGTGTTTGTTCTCTACCATACGCTCCACTCGAATCATATTTTATATCGAGTGATTTCGCATGAAAAGAAGTTGGCTGGATCGAGAAAGGAAGATCTCGTGAAAAACGCAAACTGGAGATCCTAGGGATGTTTCCGCCGCGCACGGAAGCGCCGACAGCCGACAAGCTGGCGCTCTGTTACGCGCCACACGTTGACATGACCACGGTCATCGAAGTCGAGGTGGAGTCTCATCCCTTTTATCATTTATTTCCTATACTTTTCTAACTCCAGGCTTGATCTCTCAAATTTTGGAGAAACGTTTGTCAAATTTCAATTCGATCGGAAAAAGATCAATAACGATTTTAAAAGAAATCATTACGACGTTTCGTCAACGAATTTTCATTTCGTTTATCGAAATGAACGAAAATACTTTCTAAGAAGAATCATTTCAACGATCCCTGGAATCGGGTTTTAATCGATTAATCGTACGAATACTTTTCGAACACACCGGAATATTCAAATCTAATTTTACTATGTTTATACGCCGTTTAACTCTTTGTGAAACCTTTTAATTGTAAACTTTACGATCGAACGAAAACTTATCGTAATTGATATTACCGAATTAGGAATATCGACGAACGAAGAAAAAGTTCAATAAAATTGACCGACTGTGATTATATATAATTTTTTACTTTATATTAATTTGTGAATGTGCGTAACGTTGTTACTGTTTTTGTTAAATATACGACAGTTCTTCGCCTCTGATGTCGCGCCATGAACGGTACTCGTTAAAGAATCGTTACATGTTAGTACCGCTATAAAACGTGTTTATTTAAAAGCTATTAAATTCTAGCAAAATATGTATGTACTCGTAAAGATCTTTGTAACTACCGGTTATTTTAAATATGCAGCGAATTCTCTTCAATTTGAACGAAGAAAAGATTAGAAAAAGTTTTGAGATCTTGGAAGATTCCAATCGAAGATTCATTCGACGAAAGGAACGTACCATGTTCTCTTTAATAATACCAGCAATGACGCCGACGATGATGATGATAATAACAACAACAACACAACAACAATAAATAGGCAATGTAACGTTTCTCTGTTAATTAGAAACATCGATATGGTTACGATTAAAAAAAAGGGAAGAACCCAACGTTCTCTTCTTTTAACCAATTTCTCGTTTATTTTTGGAACGACGCATTTAAATCGCATTAGTAGATATCGAATTTAATCGATGATTGTTGACGAGAAACGTTTCGTACTCTTTGATTCTTATCTAGACGTTTCGGATTTTCCGTAAGAGCTTCGAAATTTCTTAATGTCTCTTTTAATATCCAGGAAAGAACTGCAACAATCAATGGTTTAACGTTTCTTTGATTCATAAAAGATAATCAGAGAACGCAACATTTACTGCGTTGAAATTTTACTTTCTTTTTTTTTATCTTAAAAAACGGTAATTGAGCGAAGTGTATTCGGAAGATCATTGACTCCGTCGATCGTCTTGGAAGAGCATGGCAAATTTCGTTGCTCGATAAAGGCCGCTCCCGTAGGAGAAAGAATTCGCGCGAACAGGTTCTACGGTCATAAAGCAGTGCCGAAAGGAGAGAAATTATCCCTTCCGGAGATGGCCGCATTAAGACTCTCGTAAACTTCTTTCGGTACGTTACGTCACATCGTCGAGATCGTTTATTTCTACGGAATATCAATGGAGAGTATCTTGCTCGACAAAAAATCGACATGAGTTCGGATATATAATCTATGAAAGATCTATGAGAAATTAGTCGGATCTTACAAATTACTCGTGTCATTAGATTCTCACCGAATGCCGAAGCGTTCGAATGTGTTCGAGCGTTTTAAAGACAGTTGGAGGAACAAGAGGCGATACGTCGGCATAGATAAAAGTTGTCGGTTTAGCCCTTACGCCGACTCGGTTTATAAAGACGTTCGAGATGGTATCGCATCTCGAAGAGAAAAAGAAAGAGAGAGAAGGAGATACCTAATGGCTCGAATATTCCTCGCCGAAGCAAAAGCCTTTCCCCCGATTTACAGATACCCGAGGTACGATATTATCTTCGCTGTGAGTAATAGTCGAGATCAAAAGAGATTGGTATTATTTCATCGCGCGACCGTTACGCCCAACAAGAGTGTCGATGCTTGGACAAATCGAAGATTTACGAGTCGTTCGCAATTATTCGGAAACAATTACGATGCTTCTCAATTCTCCTCTGACTCGGTCAAATTGTCGATCGACTATCGTACTTGTTTGAAATCATTTTGAAATTTTAACTTTAAGCTTCCGAATAGAAATAGCCAAAGCGATAAAATACATAGAAAATATTTCCGAAGATTCTTCAAAGCCAAAGAAATCAACTTGAAGTAGAAAGTAAAAAAGAAAGTTAGAAAAGTAGTACCATCGATTAGTATGCCTTCCGAGAGACTCGTGTGATCGATTTTATATTAATTCGTTGAAAGCATTATCCAAACTGTACGTATCTCTTATTATTGAATAAAGAAACTTATAAAGAGTTCCACCTAATCTCGAAAGCACTCGAGCAAACTTCGGTAAACTCCATTATTGTGTCATCGTAACTAACGAATCGCATATTCGCGGTCAACAGCGACCGGCGGATTACCCGAAACAAAAAGGACGGATAGATAAAACGTGTATATGTTGTGTCCGCAGGACCGACTGACTGGTCATGGAGGTATTTCCTCGCTGGGCGGCGGAAACTCGTCGCCTTACTCGGGTGCTCATCATCATGGTCATCGAGGGAATGGAAACGGTGGCGGAATGCCGCATCACGGTGGTGCGTCTTTGCCAACGGCGTCGGACTTTCAACCCCCGTACTTTCCACCGCCGTTCCCGTCGCATCATCATGCGCCCGCCAGCCCACAGCATCCGGGTCTTGGGCAGCCTCAACACCTGGATTACCTCGTCGGTGATCCTTACACACAGACACTGAACACGCTTCATCAGCATCACTATAATCACCTGAGCGCGGCCGTTACGGCGGGCCAGAGGAGTGGTGATCTCAGAAGAGACACCGAAGGCATCCATGTGGTAAGAATTCGATACACTTTTCTTTCGTTTTTCTTTTCTTCTTTTTCTTTTTCTTCGCTTCGCTTCTTAATCTATTTTTGAGAAAATAATCACGTAAATACATTTGAGATTCTCTTTACTAAACGTAAACTCGTATACGTTTATCTTCGTTAATGAATTTATTGAACAGCGACACACGAACCGTTGATCGCGTAAACAGTGCGGCGTGTATACGCTTGTATACACAAAATATATCCAAATTTTTAAATATACAGTCGATCAAAGGCATCGATATACGCTTACGTATGTATTTATGTAAATAATTATTCGTCCAGTCGTCAACACGCAACACGCAGCTCGAACGACGACGGCTCGTTTTCTAATCACTTTGTAGCGAATTGTTCTAAATGTAAAACACAATTTGTAATAGTAGGTATCAACGGTGATTCCTTTACCGAGTGTACACTTATCTTTCGTTATCCTCTAAAAAACTAATTGTTCACGCGTAAGCAAACCTATAAGCTCTGGTTCGCGACACGTAATGCGCGCGACAAATGGCGCGTAATTTCAAAGCGTTCGCTGTCCGTTTCAATTGAACTGCTCGCAATCAACGAAGATACGTACGATTTTCAAGTCCGCGAACATCCGTTACATATTATCAACGGAAAACTCACCTTTCGTTCGCCGAATAGGAAGTCGCAAATCACGTGTACACGCACGTTATGCTATTTTTTCTGTCGTTCTATCATTTTACGAGACAAAAACATCCTCTCCTCCTTCTTCGTAGTATTTTTCAATGGGACACGTAATAACAGCTTACTGTCGACGAACGATCGCGACTTTTATCGCGGTGGATCTTAATCGCACCGTGACATCGATGATTGCGAGGGATGACTTCGAAACGAACGTGATCTTTCACGCGATCCTTCTGTCTCATAGTCCCGCGAACCTTTACTTCTCCGAACGTTCCTCGATTGGAAAACGTATCTCCTTTGTTTCAACACTTCAATCGCGATTAAATCGGTACAGACATTCGGTCGTGAGCTCGATCGCTTATCATCTTCGATTAAACACTCGAGATCGAGAGAAGAATCGAAACTCGAGCGACTAGAATATTTTTCTTTATTTCTTACATCGTACAACTCGGTGTAACGCCGTGTCAAACGTTTGAAGTTAAAACGTTTCTTTCGCTGCTACTTACAAGATCATTGATTCGTATTTATCTTTTTACTCGTCTATTGTTGTAAAGAAAATAATAGGAATACGTTTGATCAACGGAATGCGAAACGATTTCAGAAAAGAAAAAAAAGTGTGAGTTTTTTCATTCTATTGGGATGAAATAACTAGTCGAACTAAACGACACAACGAGTACCCATTCGTTTCTTTCAAACGAAGTTTGCGAGCGGACCGACTGATGCAAACTCGGATCGCATTACGATAATATTACGCCATCGAACTCTCGAACAAAGGTTAGCCTTAGCTTCTTGTCCCTCTCCCCCTAATAACCAGGATAGCAATAGTATTTTGTGGTCCACCTTATTCCCCTCCAAGTCTTTATGAAAACACCACCCTAATTACATCGAATGGCACGCTCGTTTCTACATGGATTACGTTTTTGGGCGGTCGGGTGTCGTGTGACGAGAATGCAAAAGAGAAAGTTCGAGGAAATACGAGACGCAGGATCGAAAAATACGTTTTCAAACGCGTCAAACGATTTTTCGCACTCTTCCGAGAGATGACTGAATGAAAAGAAACGTTTCCGAGGCATCTGCCTTAGACCATATGTAGTTTCGAATCGATACTTCGTCCTTGTCTTTGTATTTTTTTTAAACGAACATGTTTTCACTGAGATACAGAGAAATACCTATAAATTATAACATCACACAAGAACCAGTATCAAACTGGTAATGCATCAAGACACGTTCACCCCTCGAACTTTATAACCGAGTTATTGATTATCTCAAACCACATACCCCAAATCTTCCCCTTTGTGTCCGATCTTTAAAGACGAGAGCATTTCGCGAGTTCGATCGATTCGAGTTCTATTCGGATTTTTACAAAATTCGTTCATGAACAGAATTTGTAAAATAGTCCGAAGGAAAGGCAAGAAAGATAAATAGACGAATAGGGCGAGAAGGATAAGATAATAACGATTTTACAGAGAGTGCGTTGTTTAAAGTTTTGCATCGTTAGCACGGAGAATGTTAGTAGACGCAAGAGCTTCGTGCTTGCGTGTGTCGAGACGTGACTTTGAATTTCCTAGAATCCAAGACAGGTAGGTATTCCAGGGACACGCGGGCTTAAGCTCCACTTAGAAACTATACACGCCAACATCTTGCATAGTTTAACATAGTTCGGAAATTTGCCGTATTACGCTCTCAATATCTTCTTTGGACATTAAATTTAAACGACAAGACGAGAAACGTGTCCCTTCGTTAATTAATTCAATTATCATCCGGTGAACGTTACGGACATATGTTTTATGTATTGCTTACGTATTATTACGTATTACGTATACGTATCACTTACTTGCGATTAAAGTATAAGTTTGAAATTTTCACAAAAACATTTCTTAAGACATTAGATCACGCGAAAAGACGACGAACGAGGTCTGCGGATCAAATTGAAAACGGATCAACGGGCAAAATAAACTCCCCTTTTTGCGAAGGAACGTTCTCTCCCCTCGCTCGAGTAATTTACTTATTAAATTTTCGACTGACCTTCGGCATTTCCTCGGGTAGGATGCCATGAACGTTTGCTTTGATGCAAATATGCTAAGCACTGCGATGTCTTAGACGATGCCAAAGATAAATCTAAATACTTGCTTCTTTCGGAAATTATTCATTACGCAGAACGTTATATTAAAATAGATAGATATCGTTTCGATCAAAAGTCATTTGTCGTTCATTGTTAAAATCAAAAGTCGTTCTGTAAAAATCTCATTTTATCGATCTTATCGTTCATGAAGCACGCTCATTATCGTGCAAAGAACTTAACTACATACACGCACGCACACGTGTGTGTATATATATAAATATATATATATATATATATATGTATATGTATATGTACGCATATGTATATATATGTATATGTATGTTATATCGATTCGAACGAGAGAACGAACGTACGAATTATACGAATTGTTCGATTCCACCCTGTGCGATGAGAGAACGAAGAAAACGAGCGTGCTCCTCGAGAAGACCACAATACCAATAATCAGCCGAGTGGATCGACAGATTCCAATAGCCTTATCCTTGAAAGCCCGAGCTTCCTGGTATCTACCCCTCTCTATCGCGAAATATTGTATCTCGAACGGGAAGGAGCCCGTCGTTTATATGCCTTGAGAACGTAAGTTCCTAGCCAGAGATCCTCGAATTCACAAAATTTCATAGCCTTCTTGTCGTTAAGTGTAGCACACTGGATTTTCCTCTAAAAGAAAAAATAGAAAATAACGTAAGACGCGATACAATTGAGTTCAACGAGCGTTAAGGACTCATTTTCTTTTTTTAGTTTTAACAACAAAATCGTCCGATCGTTTCCAACGTCGTGAAAAATACGTACGAAAGAGATCATACAAAGTAATCGGATTATTCAACAACAAATCGAGAAAATCTATTTGGCCAGTAAAAATATTTACTTTTATCTTTGTTTTTCACACGCTATCTCTCTCCAGCCGCACGTATTTTAAACATTTTACGTTAAAAGGCAAATAAAGCTACTCGTTGGGAAATTGTTAAAGAGGGATTTCCTTGCCTCATTCTACTTTGTGATTAATTGCCCTTTTATATCGTTTATACGATATATAAAGCGAATACGTACATAAACGGTTACATATATCCATTGTTCGCGATGCTTATATAAAAATATTTATATAACTCTTGTGAAAGATGCTAGAGGAGTCACCTAAATGAATTTTAAAAAAGGATTTTATCGCGTTCGTTCATTCTAGAAATAATTTCATGTAAATTCGTTCCCCGGAGACAAGCGTGAAACGTTCCGATTTGAACGATTAATTCGAACGTTCAATCGGATAAATCCATTTATCAGAATCGGCGTAACGCGAGAAACGTCAAGGTATGGCATACCAGAGAGGAGGCGATTTTATTTTACGCAGTGCGTTTAACGAGAGAAAGGCGATCACGTTTCATCTCATTAGTCGACGACCGGCATGGTTATATCGATTTATAACTAACGCGACTCGTCAAATAGGAGCAATGGCCTCACCGCGGCACGTTAATTAGCAGTACTCTTCTCTTTTTTTCTATTACCGTGAAAGTACAGCGTTTTAATGGCTCCGAGGGAAATGAGCCACCGTTAGAAACGACAAAGTCTGTAATTTTGATAATCCTTTAGAATTTTCGTTGGCTCTACCCTCGATCGAGGCCATCGATCGAATATCCTAAAGAACAATTTTCAAGGAACATCGTTGTTTCTCAGTTCTATCAAAAAAGAATATCGACGATACATTTTTGAGACTTCGATCTCCATTCGTCAAAAATTGATAGAAAACGTTCATAAAGTTAGAAAATATCGATCACGAGCTATCGAACGATCGATTCAGATTGAGAATCTTGATCTTTAACTTACATATACATATCTACTTACGTTGCTCGTAGAAAACGGAATACAATAAGGAGGAGCGATTCATCAACCGACGAAACTCCGTATCAAGATTTCCTTCGTAGCTAAAGTGAATTTATGGATACTCGTCGAAACTACGACGCGACGTTGAACAATAATGACAAGAGTTTCTAAGAAGAGAACCTTATTTGTTGGTCCACGCTTGATACAGGCTGCGATCCACATAAGACCTCGGCTGTTTCTCTCTCCTTTTGATTAAGATTCCGTGCGTATATCCACCTTGTCTTTCGATTCTTAGAAGACTTTCCTCCGTTTTATATCAGTCGTACGATACATTTCTATCGACTCTCGTATCTCGGCAGAAACGTCGAAACGCACTCGGCAACATATTACACGGCAGAACAATGGCCACGCACGTACAGCGTTAGTGACCATTTAACGGGCCGTCCCTTCCATCGATTAAACGAACAACGCGATATGGGAATCGGAGATTGAACCGAATGCCGCAACGGACTGATACGATCGGTCAAAACGTTTAATAACTTTAGTCGATGTAATTAAAAACCACTTTGCCGATGGATCGATCGACCGAACGATCGATCGAATCAGTCAATATTCGATATTTTACGGTTCCTCATAACTAACTTATAACTCGTAAGATATATGTATATATATATACACGCACGCACGCGCGCGCACACACGTTTTATACAGATATGTTTATAACTACTCGCACGATAAAGAGATATTTATACTAACAATAATGAAGAAATTATTTCGTTCGTTCGGTCGTTCATTCATACATTCCTTTATATTCGAACAAAATTGGAATATTGTTATAGGTTATTTAAGTCGTAAATAGTTTACCATCAGCGATTTCAAGTGACCTTTAAACGACCATTACGACGACCGAAATTACGAAGACTCATCGCATTCGAGCACAGATTACAATAAAAGACGCGAAATTCTTCGTAGGAACCACAATGGTGACTTGTCGATTTCGCTGTCCACGAGTTGGCACCTCGCAGTTATCGCGAATAAGCGCGTAAATTGCGCCGAGTATTACAATGTCTCGGGGAGGACGTTAGCAAACTTGCAAATCATTTCCACCTGCGGTTTCTTAATCGACAGGTAATAAAGGACGTACTTTCGTAGTAATCATACGGTCGAAATGTTCGGCGGGTAATATAATATGTTAATGTTTCGTATAGAATGTTCGAGTCATCGTCGCGCGCTCCATTTTCTTTTTATCGAGATCGATCAAGACCGGAGCGGATCGTTGATCAAAGTTTCAAGAGAATTGTCATTATACGGCAGATCCGTATACATAGAGATTTTAACTAACTACGATATCTACCGTGCCTGATCTATCCCGGAGAGAGTCGAAGGTGGTAAAAGTTAGTGAACTTTCGTTTCTCCTTAATACGTTTCGAATACGATCCGTTCCTGTAATAGGATCGCTACGAAAATGGATTCGAGATAACGATCTAACCGTACGCGAGCGTACTTTTGTGTTGTGCTTAAAAGTCAATCGAGATTTCTCCTCTTTTATCCTTGCGGTAGACGATTACGTCCGAGCTCATCGTTAATAACAATTCTCGTTAACCAATCGAAAAATTATCTTTTCAACGAAATCTCTTATGTACTTCATTCAGAATTTCAAGAAACTTTTCTTCGACATTCCCATCTATGTAGGTGTACATAAAGCGTAAAAGACTCAAAGGATCGAAAATCGCGTTCTTAACTAACTCGTTTAATTACAAGCATTTAAAGATTAATTGGAGTGACATTCGATCGTTACCGATCTCAAGTACATAACCGGGCATACAATTTTATGGCGCAGGTGCGATGCGACGCTCCTTGTCTGTCCACGTTCGATGATTATTATACTTACTCGCAAAAACTGTGTGTGTGTGTGTGCGTGTGTGTATACACACACGCATACCAATACCATAGATACATACGCAATACTTCTCGTATCCAAAAGCATTATCATCTTGTTCGTCGAGTCATCTTGAACCACGTGGGAATTGGGTCTCCTTTTGACGCTCCTTTCATCCGATCAACTTCTTTTCCACCTTCTTCTCACATTTTCCATCTTCATATCGAAAGTAACCGGGTGTGAATCTCGTCACAGAAACTGACGAATCTTAAAGGAAAAAAAAGATCATTCGCACATGTGTAAGATCGACGACAGAGAGCCACTTTTCTTTCTCTTCCTCTTTCTATCTCCACGATTTATTGCAATTTATCACTCCCCGTGAAAGAATACGCGACCCGACTCTGTTGCATTTTAATCGATATTTACATACGAGAGACCTTCAGTTTTGCATATTGATCGGCTGTTTCGTTGGATGCGTGTGTCGATCGTTAATCGACGCCGATCGAAGAGTTCACTTTTTGCTCCGTAATTATAGAAGGAGAGAAAAAGAGAGATATCTCGAACAAGTGTGAAAATATCGAGATTGAATTTTAAAATGGAACGATCAACTTTCGCTTTTCAACGAAATCAACCAGGTCATCGCATAGACCATTTTAGACTATGCAACATTTATCTCAACTATTTTCTCTTTATGTTAATAAATACGCAATCATCGAAGTAGTTATACTAATATCTCTTGAATATTATATAAATGTTTATTTTATACAAATTATTCAAAATCGCTCTGTGTTTGTGTGTAAAATACATAATATATAATACTTTAGATTTTTTTTTAAGTTACTTCGAATGATAAAAATAATTAATTAGCAAGTACTCCAGTAAATTTAATAAATATCTTGTACTAATTCGATTCGTTTCGAACAATTGAGACAAAACGACTTGAGAAAGAACAATAACTAAAATGAGATTATTAATGATTTCACAGACAAACATGCACGCATCCTTTCCTTACGATGGCGGACGCAGTGGCGGTAGTGGCGGCGGAGGTGGTGGCGGCGGTGGCGGTGGAGGTGGCGGGGGCGGTGGTGGAGGTGGTGGAAGGGCTGTCGAATATGGTGCCGTACGTCGTCCCGATGCCCTCCTACCGCCCCCGGGCCTCGATCAAACCGACCTCGTTCTACACACCAGCCTCGTTGACGACCCCCAGGTGAGCGACGATGTACGTAATCGCAAGACATTTTCTCTATTACCTTCGTGCGACTTCGTACTACGTTCCTTTCCTCTTTTAACTCTCACCTTTTTTCTCCTTCTCTTAGTTTTCGTTCTCTCTCTCTCTCTCTCTCTCTCTCTCTCTCTTCCTCTCTCTGTATATCCCTTACTTTTTTTTCCTTTTATGCACGATGTATGAAAAAAGAACGGAAAATTTACATTCGCAATCTTTTTTACGAGAAGCACGTGACCGTAGACACCACTTTTACTCCAACCGTCAAGATGACCTATAGCTTGATTTTTGACAGATTTAAGATCGTGCACCACGCTCGTAACGTTTTGAATTTATGAGATGAGTGAAAAAGAGTGAGAGAGAGAGAAAGGTGGGTGGATAACACGAAATTTATGAGTTTTTTGGTATCTTTATCTCTCGTTCTTTTTTTTAGAACTTTTTCTTTGCCCTTGCAAATGTTCATTTTTTTCTCTGTCAGCTTTTCGTTTGAACTTTTCGACGATAGTTGTCGGCGAGTAAGGGAATCATAAAAATTGTTTCACAACAGCAAACATTGAAAAGCTTGAAATAAAAGTATTTTTGGCTTTATGGTTTTTCGTCTCTTTTTCTTGTGTCGTTAATTCTTAAAAGTTGACTACGTCCACAATCTGCCTAAGGTATACCAATCGTTTTTCTTTCTTTCTCACTGTCAACTTACTCCTCAATCCTTACAGATTTTTTCGTTCCTTATTAATCGTTCCTTATTAACAATTTTCTTCATTTGTTTATTTACAGAACACGAATGTAGACGATGGAAGTTTTATGAACGACCTGCCACTTCTAAAAAGTAAGTCATTTATATAAATATCATATAGAAATATACCGAACTTCGATTGAACGATCGAAGCAAATGAAATTACAATAAATTCCGTAGCTCTCACGAATGCATACAAAATTTATTCTAACAATTAGTTTACGATAAATACATTTACGATAATATAAAGGAAGTGGTATGATGGAAGATATAGACGAGTCGATACGTAATAGTACCTATAATATCGATAGAAAAGAGTGCACACACACGCGCGCGCGCGCACACACACATGATAAGTAGAAATATAAAGTAAGTTAACCGTTACGTATGTCTTGTCGTTCTTAATTAGAATTTATTTCTCTTGCTGAATGATTCGAAGAACACAATAATATAGATACGTGATGAGGAAGCATCTCGTGGTAAGAAAAAAAGAAAAGTAAAGAAGGAAAAGAGAGAACCTCGTGATGAAATAGTACAAGAAAAAAATTATGTAGGGACTATCGAAGAACGCGTCGGCAAATTTGAAATGCCGAATAAGAGCGAAACTTATTAAGAGCTTATTAGAAGAACTCGGACCGACTTAAAGGTAAAAACAGGTGCGAGTAGGTCCCCTCGATAACTCGTATTACGTAACGCTGAACCAGTTATCCGTTCGTCCGAGCCAACGTTACGAGGATGTCTTAGCTACTACACGGATCGTGGCAAAGGCCTCGGTTATAAGGAAACTTGCGCGCTTCGTTCGATTCTTAACTATCCGTGTAAGCTGTCACGTCAAACTCGCGATCGAATAAGCGAACGAACGAACGAACGAACGAACGAACGAACAAACGAACCAATCGTGGCCAACGACGTTGCTCTCTTACGAAAGTGTCACGTATGCGGGACTTCTACTCGATTGGTTGCTCGCTCGTTCATTCGATCGATCTATCGATCGATCGATCGATCGATCGATCGATAGATCGAATTCAATCTCCGCCCCGTACTTTTATCGGCTCTCTTTATCTACTCCTAAGAGCCGAAATTAATTAACCCGCTTCCTTTTCTCTTACCTTTCTCGGAAGGAAATCCCTGACGTAGATCAAATCTAATTTATGTGATTCTCGAGTAACTTTTAGTCTCGTTCGATTGCACGGCATTTTGAAAGAAAAAAGAAAAGGAAGAACAATTACGTAACGTATTTTAACGATACGTTCGTTCAAAAAAAAAAAAAAATTTAATTTGGACAGCGTTCCGTCGAAATGAGGAACGTCGTCTAATTCGGGACAAGAAGATTAGACAACAAACATACTTGCACTTCCTTTCTCTTTAAAAATCACCCAAGAGCGTATACGATCCCCGAGAGAGGGAATGTTACGAGGTGAGAAAAGCTTCCTGAAACGCAATTGTACGATTTTTCACGCTCGTTTCGTCTTCGTTTCTACCTTATAAAGACGGAACGTCAAACTTGGAAATGGAAGAACGATTCAGAAATGTACCTACTTCGCACACAGGGTATAACCCTCGGCGTTACAGTTCTTTACTTTTCTCGAATGGGCAACACAATAGCAGAAAAGTACCGGTGCCGATAGAATAGCCGGTAAAAGAGAGAGAACTAGAAAGAGAGAGAGAGGCGAGAAATAAAAAAGAAAAAAAAAAAAAGAGAAAAGAAAAGAGTATGTGCCCGCCGGGCGGATCGGATTTCATTCATTGTCATTGTAATTTTCTTGGCGGGGTGTAGTTTTTGGGGCGTTACTTGCCATAGGGGCATTACCTACAGATGGTTGTTTGTTCGAACGTCACCAAGGGTTATTATATGCCTCGTTACTCGCCCTCTCTTTGCTAGCTTATTTGGACAGTCTTTCCTTCTGCATTCTTACTTCTCAGCTCTTCTTTATTTACGCTCGAAGAAGCATAAAAACTTGGAAACTTCTGACGTCTTCTCGAGTAAGTACTTACCTCGAATCGTTTTTCCCATCTTATTTTGAGATTCTCGTTGAAGAAACGTTTGAGGATAAATGAGGAAAAATGTTCAATTGTTAAAACTGATTTTTCCTTTACGATTTCGAACGTTGGAATTAGTCTTAATTATCACTGATGACGACGTTTACGGTCATTCCAATTATGCGAAAAGATAGAAATCGATAGAAATCGAGATTCAACCGACGGATTTCTAACTGAATCGAGAAATCGTCCTGATCTTCCCCTTTATACGATTGTCGTAAATTTAGTTTTCTCGGATGGATCTTTGGGTCAAAGTTAATTGGATAATGACTTATATCTTAATTAGTACTATATGTTCTTTAAATCCTGAATCATTTTTTTTTTAACACCCTGTATAGTAACACGCGTTCCGCTTCTCGGAAGCCGGTTATACAATTACCGCGGCTTACCTTGGCTCCCTCGTCGTTCCAAGACGTGCTCCAGTTTGTTAGCCATAGCATACGCCGGACCTATCGAGAACGAGCTTATTTCTCTCTCTCTCTCTCTCTCTCTCTCTCTCTCTCTCTCTCTCTCTCTCTATCTATCTCTATCTTTATCTATCTATCTATCTATCTCAACGATTTAGTTTTACCAAAAACACTTCTTCCGCGTGTCACGAACCTTTGAAACTTGTTTTAAGTGTTTTAGATGATTCGATCTTGAAATGATAATTACAGGCTAGGAACTTTAATGCGATACAATTTACAATTTTAATTTCTTTCTTCTTCGATTTGTTTTTTATCAATATTCTATCTATCATCGAATATATCTATATGTTCTTATCGTGCTATCGAGTCGAACATGTTCCTTCGAGTCGATCGGGAGTCCACGACTCTCCGATTTCTTATTTAACCAGGCGTGCCGATAGTAGAACCGGCAAAGGAACGTACGCTTCGGCTCGCGTAAGGAAAGCGAACGAGTTTTTGTGGTTAATCGACCGGCCTCGAAGACCCAACTATCGGGTCGATTATCGAAACGCATGGTACCGCTATTAGAAGAGATTAATCGTTCAAATAAGGTCGGAGGAGAGCTCGTTTTTGCCGCGTTAATGATTTTTCTAATCCATTCGTCGACCTTTAGATATATGTATTTCCTCTCGTTAATTTTCATTAGCGGAGTAACAGAAAAAATATGTTATCCATGTTAAATCCGTCTAAGGTGTGGGACATTCGGTCTTCACACTCTGTTCTATGGCTATTGTAGCTATGAAATTTTCTACTAACGATAAGAAAGTATAATATTCTCTAATGAACAAGAAAACATAACAATATCGATTATTTATAAAACTAAAAAATTCAAAAATGTATCACTTGAAATGTAAGTAAGTATAAACTCACATTTACAATACAGACGTTTATTAACGATGACGTTTATTCAACTTAGAACGGAAACTTTAAACGAGCTAAACGTTCCTCTTGCACTCATTCGATCACGATTCATTGGACGATTGGTTCGATTCGTACGAATCGTACGTAAAATTGGTAAGAACCCTTCTCTATCTTGATTGCATCATGGACCCCCGTTCGAGAATGACTCCGAAGGATAGCGTTAAACCGTGCGTTAATAAATCGTGCGTCGATCGATCATTATCAGATGCTCGTGCACGAGCGAATCGTAAGGACACGGACCTCTTTGTCGTCTCTCGTTGTTCGAACCAACGAGTATCCCGCCGTGTCGAACAAACCCAAAAGGAGGAGATTCTCTTCAGGGGGTTTCTGATAGTTCTACCAGCTCCACCATCTTTTTGGGAAGGGACCAAAGGACCATGGTAGGAAAATCAGTCGGTCTAATGAAATTAACGAAGGAACGAAGGAGCAGCATCGCTCGTTGTCGCCTCAGGGCCAGGTGGATATCCTCCTCCCTACTAGCGAAAATGCACCAAACGACCCCCCGTCGTCGAGAAAGAGAGAGAGAGAGAGACCACCGGTCTCAAAAGTCACACCCCATTCGATACGACTAACCAATCAAGGTCGAGAAGTAAGCGAAGTAGTTTCTACCGTGCCGATTGGTTGAGCTTCCGGCGCGTTGATTGCCCAGGAAATCGTGCGTACGCTCTCTCTCTCTCTCTCTCTTTTTTCTCACCAACCGATACCCACGTGCGAAGAGAAATAACTTCGACGTGAACTTTAAGTTCCTTTTAGAAAGAACTCGATATGGAATATTTACGAATTTATTTTTTGAAAGAAAAACTGTGTTTTGCTTTCTTTCATACGCGTTTGAATAATTTCGAACAATATTTAGAACTGATCTCTACTAATAAATATTACATTGCGCCTATAGTTATCCGTGTCAATAACGATTCTTCCTTTTTCTCACACAGAGAAAACGTAATAACGAAGGATGCTCAATCTTCGAGCGTTATGACGTTCCGCCTGACAAGCCCCACCGTGATTTATCACGATAATTACCGTTGTGTATCAACAAAGATGCCTCGTAATTATACATTTTAACGGTCGCCAAAGCGAAAACGTGCTCATTTTTCTCCGTCGATTTAACAAGACATAACACAGACCGATATAAATCAGCATAGACGAGTTGGAAGGAAAAGACAGTGTATCAATAGTAACGAGGGAGTAACACGTTGCTTAGATTTATTTAAAATTACATTTATTATATTGAAAAACGAGTTATCTAATTTATATTTTTTCATTCGATGGCAAGCAAATTCATCAATTTAATTATTACATTAATAACTCTTTAATAACACTCCTCGTGTCAACGGATTAACTTTTAACATCATAATTCTCTTGGTGAATAGTTGAGAACACATGTTTCCAAATTATTTCATTTTCAAATTCAAGATAAACATTCAAATATTTTTGATAGGATCAATCGCCCTTCGACGTAGACGAATGAAAAATCATCGACGTTTAAGTTTAACTCGTGTTGATCTGACGAAGAAAACTTAAACGATGCATTTACGTAACGTTGACGCAAAGATCCATACAGCCTTGACGAGTGAGTGATATCTGTGACGAATCGACAATAGTCACGTCGATTTGCAAATGCGATTCTTCTCGATTCTGACTCGTATCTTGTTATATTAATTTATCAATACACCTGTGTAATAATCGCATTACACAATCGCATTATAAATCATAGAAACGTGGATGGAAGTAAACGCAAGCGCGCACGATCAGTCGGTGGTTCGACCAATCATTAAAATTCAAAAAGAAAGAGAGAAGAGAGATTGCATCGAGTTCGTTTGAAATGATTTCTCTAAATAGCCCGAGGCTATGGATAATACTGAATCGTCGTCGTCGTCGTCGTCTTCGTCTTCGTCTTCGTTGTCGTCGTCGCATCGCCGTCGTCGTCGTCCTCTCTAAAGCGTCCAATCTTGAAAATCGCATAAACGTCGAGATCAATGGCTCAACCGGAATCTCTTGCCACGTTGTTAATTCCATTCTAATCGTTTAAAACCGTTATTTGTATCGAATATTGGAAAACAATATGGATCAATGTATTTCGCTCAGTGATAACGCCTTTTAAGGAAAATTCATAAGCAATATTTTCATTTCAACTTTATTCTATAATATACGCGGCAAAAATATCAAAAGAAACAAAAAATTTTCAAACCATTTATTGATCTGATTTGTATTAAATATAATTAAAAATTTGTCGGAAAACTCAATAAATTTGGAGATTCGATATCCATTAATCACAGAAAACAAAGATCCAATCTTCTAATACTCTTCTCTACTTTGAGACACCCTATACTCAAGATCGAGCTTCGAATCGGAAAGGAACGAACGTTATTAATCTCAACGTTCCGAAAGATTCTTCCTCTCACGATCGAGGAGCGTTGCGTGGTACTCAATAATCTACATGACGAGAAAGAGTCTCTCTCTCTCTCTCTCTCTCTTGTCGAACCTTGACCAAGAAAGCGCCTCGCCCATGTTACTCGTGCTGTACAAATTTCTAACGTGCTCTCTCGCACGCTAATACATACAATTTATTTCGTAACGCACACGCACGTGTAGATACTAGCGAGCGTACGTTCGCCGTTCGATCTCGGAAGAATCGAAGCTGGAATTTCGTGCTTTTTTATATAGAGAAAAAGAGAAAGAGAGAGTATATAAGAAAAAAAAAGAGATGAATAAAGAGAAAAAAATGGAGAGAGAGAGAGAGAGAGAGAGATGCCAAAGAGATAAAATCAAAGTGAAAAGAAAACGAAGAAATAAAGGAAGATAGACGGCGGAGGATCGTATGTGAAAGTGAGCGGCTTCGAAAAGATGTTTTCTCCTTTCCTCCTCTTTCTTCTTCTCCTTCCTTTTCCTTTCCTGACAGTTTTTGTAACGAGGAACGAACAAATGCGTTATTACATCCACCGATGATTCCACGATGACCGTACAAATCAAGCGAACGTAAAGTTAACGACAAAATGAACGCACACTCGGTCAAATATATTTGTGTATGTGGATCCATGAGATTTCCTCAAATAACAGGTTTCTCTCAACTGCTCCGCGCAGCACGTTGCACGGTTTAATGTAATGCAAATATGCGCTAATCGCATATATCTCGAGCACGATATTGTCTTCTTCTTTTTTCGATTACGTAATAGCGAGACACTCAATGAGTTTCGATCCTTAATACCACAGCGATTTCTCGGAATGTTCCACTTGTAAAGTATTGAACGGGTTTTCTTCTTTTTCGTTTTCTTTTTTCCCTGACGTCTTTTAATTTACCCGTCAGTTTTATCGCGTCGTGCATGCGCGACAGCAAACCACAGGAGAGGAGGAAATTTTTTCCACGAATCTCGTAGATATCGAGACGAGCTTTATCTCCTTCGAGGGATCTGAAGTATATGCATACGTGCGGTTTTCCGTGAAGTTCCTTTTTCTTCGAGCGATTCGGCCTCACTTTCAAGATCGGGTTGAATCTTACGTACACTTAGAAAATGGATTCAATGTAGTGACTTCGCTTAGGAATGAAGAGAAATTATCATTTATTCCGTTAATGTGAAATAATAAAATATAATAAAGCTAAAATATACGAAATAAAGTTAAACCGATTAAGACGGGTATAGAAGCACGATTAATATACTCCGATTATATATAATGAAACATGTAATATGTGTGTGTGTGTGTGTGTGTGTGTGTGTGTGTAACTATAAATAGTATAAGTATAGTAGAAAAATTAAAATTAAAAAAATAAAAAGAAAAGGAAAGTGTCTTTCTCTCTTTCACACAGGAAAGAAGCTCGTTTCATTGACGACGATCAAGAGTCCAGCTAACGTGCTCTCAATGCATGTTGGCCGGACGTTTCCCGTTTCCGCTGGTATGAAAATTATACGGACTCGAACTGCAATCATTATTACCTGCTGCACTCTTCTTGCACCTTTTTCTTTTACTTCATCCTCCTGCACGCCTTCGTTTCTCATTCGGCTAACATCTAACGAAAAAGAATCCAGTCAACGGCAGGTGAAGACGAGTCCAAGATACAGGGAGAAATTTTTACTTCAATTTGCTATTCGTGATTCGCTCGCCGGTGAAAAGAAGAAAAGGAAACGGGGCGAACCGGTGGATCTTTCATTGAGAGCTAAAGTTGATCGTCCGAAGAAAAACAAGCGTGAACGTTCGCGTGCGAGCACTTTTAACAAACGTGTATCGATACGTTACGATTAATTTTCTAAGCCAGTTATTTATTAGTCATTTGCTTTTTTATTTCTTCTCTATTCAGAGGAGATTACAGTAGTTATGAATAATTCCACTATAAGATACGATACGATGAAATTGTTAGGATGATTGGATAATCGGAAATAAGAATAACGAAAATGATAACGGAAAGAAAGGGGAAAAAGATAAAAATTTTTGAAACGATCGCGCGCAAATCGATTAACTCTCGTAAAACGATTACGATCTTGTTCTCGACTCGCCGCGAGAGAAACTCCTCCTTCGAAACACCTTCGCCAACCATTGTTGCCTATGATCCGCCTCGTTAAGTATTCTATGAATCGCGACTTTACGACGGTGAATCCTGTAATCAAAACCGGCCTGTGTTGAGCAACGCGCAGACTGCAGGTCTACGTTACTTAACCTCCGGCTACGGTCTGCCACTATACACTGTCGTTTTTCAAGCGTCGGATTGCCGCATGAATCATTTGCGATACACAATCGGACGGACTCTTTTCTTTCGACTTGATGAAAGGGAAATTCGAGTCTTGGCGATTAGTAATTAATTATCGAATAATATTTTCTTAGATCTGGACATCACGTTTTAATTTGCTAAATCATTAGTTTGTGGCATGTCAAACGGCAGCAAGAACACTTAAATTATCCAAAAATCGTAGACTTGAGAAATCGATCGATATTTCGGTAGAAACGTCTTCGACATCTTGGTTAATCCCTGCCACGAATTTGGAAAGGTCAAGCGCTCCTTAACATTCTACAAACTCCTCTTCTTCTTTCTTTTTCTCTCGAAGGTTTGATCTTCGCAATGAAGCATCACGTAGAGTTGTGCTCCTCGCGGATAATCGTAGCACTGACGTAGCACCATTGACGCTTTCGAAAGTATATTTACTCAAGGCAAAGCCAAACGAGCGGATGCATTTAATTTCTCACCGTCGTCGGGTCCAGTCATCGTCCGATCGCGTCTCTCAGCAAGCGTTGGCGTAGAAAATGAGGGACTTAGCTGTCCGCTTAAACCTCAACGTGTCAATTTATCATCTATTCGCGATTTACAGCGAGGTTACAGACATATCGCACGGAACGTGTTATATCTTTTAAGAGGCTTTTTCCCAATAGAATGGTGTTCTTCGAGGAAGCGAAATAAAAATGTTCGATCAATTCCTATTATACGATACGTAGGAACCTATATCATGTACCGTTAGCGAGAACGTAACAGAGACAAGTTACGCCTACGTATTACGTTATATATCTCCTATACTGCTTATCGCTAACTAATCTTGGAACTATTAAGAAAGAGAGAGAGAGAGATGTAGGATATCGAAGGCAATGACGAAAACGAGATCGCGAGTGATCCGCTTTCGCTGTGGATGATCCAGATGAGATCAAGGCGTTACCAGCTCGGAGAGTACGATTACTCAACATGCAAATGATCCAGTCTTCTCGGTTGTTCCGCAGCTGAAACGAGCTCGCGTGGATCCTTTTATATGCGTACACTCGGTTGATTATTTGAAACTCGACGTGCTAAAACGTATGGAAATTAATCGACTATATATTCGTGCCATTTTCACGAGGAGACGCAAGAACGACGTCTATATACAGAACCATCTTGGTATCTCGTTTGGGGGTCTATTAGTCCTCGTAATACATCCACGGCTCGTCCGTGATGACAAATTATCCAGTGGCCACTTCCTAGACGTTATCTCGCCACGGACAAGGAGGTAGCACCAAGAAGAACCGGTGAGAAACGATTAGCTCTCTCGAGACATCTCCCAACACAAACTCCGTGGTTGCATGGGAAATCTTGAAGGAGCGTCAACTTACGGGCAACGAAGTTCTTACATGTATAAAAGATCTCCTTCGTCGTCGTTCCTTTCGTTCTCTCTCTTTCTCTCTCTCTCTCCCTCTCCCTCTCTCTCGGTTTCTCTTTTTCTCCGCTTTCATTATGCTGACCGTTCGACGAACGTTCTTATTTCCGCGTTATGAAGAATTCCAAGAAACTTCGCTTTCGTTTTTATCGATAACGATCGAAGTAATACTTCAAACGTGTATGCAATCGAAACGACGACTTTAGAAAATAACTAAGCGAAGATAGCCACGCAAAACCTTTGATGTATTTTAAATTTGCTAGCTTTTCCATCATGTCAGAAGGTATTCATTAAACTTGCTGGATAATTCAAAGAGGCAAGATACTTGATCGTTGTCAATGAAAGCGTTGGTCGCGACGAGTGCACCGATCGATAGATCGATCCATCGATCGATTCATGATTTTTCAACGAGAATTTCTCGAGAAAAGCTAGTTAACAACAACGAACCCGTCCGTATGATTTAAACGCGAATACTTCGATGGGCCTGAAAATAAGATGGAAATATATCTTCTTAGATGATTCTCGAGAAATGTCATGAATCTTTCGTTCGTTCTCATTATTATGCCCGTTGAATTGCCGGATAGGTTGGCGAGTAATTAACTCGCTCGCCGATAGAGATTGACCGATAGCAAGAGTACTATCGATGAGTGAGACGATTTCACAATTCACACTCCTAAAGGTTACGGCAGCTCGTGATAATTACACGTTTTACACGTAGTAAGTTTGTATGTATACATTACACAGGCGAGCGTGAGCGTCTCTCTCCCCCCCTCTCTCTCTCTCTTTCTCTGCGCGCGCGTATGTATTCACATCGTATAGAACGAATACGCGAAGCACAAACGCGAAAGTTATTCTCATTAAATAAATTAATACACGCTTAGCCGTTAGCGAGCGATGAAGATAAGCGAACGAGAGATGGGAGAGAAAGAAAAGAAAGAGATACGAATACCGAACGATGGAAAGTGCCCAAAGCGCTTATTATTTCTAAATAATATTTCATAAGGCCCCTACGCGTGTTCGTGGAAGGCTACCGCGTTCGTAATTATGTAGCCTCTCGAACGCGGAAGGGAACCGAGATAACGGGCTTTGTCAACGAAGATATTTGTACGCTCTTAGAATTTTGTAAACGTACGAGGATTATCGAAAAATTCGATAAGTGGCAATAAGGTTCTTTTTTCTTTTCTCCTCCTTCTTTTTTTCTTATTCATCTTATTCTTCTGCTTCTTCTTCTTCTTCTTCGTCTTCGTCTTCGTCTTCGTCTTCGTCTTCGTCTTCGTCTTTATTATGTTGATTTTCGTCGAGCCGCCTCTTTGGATACACAGATTTGAAAACGCACGAGGAAGTATTAAGTACTTTAAATATGATCTACCGTTTTCGTGATTGTTTGATATTACTTATACATATTTGTATAGGTGTTCTAGTCGGAACCTTTAAGGATAAAAGAAGGAGTCGATCGTTTACCGATTCGTTAAAGAAAAATCTATACGATTGAAGAGTAGTAAATAGCAGTAAATAAACAAAACTGGTAGATGAAAATTTACAAAGACGTTATTGTGACACGAAAGAGAAGAAAGAAGAAGGAGAGAAACAGGCTGGATCTTTTTTAATCAACTTTCGCGATCCGCGCAATGTAAATCAAGAACACGCGTGTACGTCTCCGTTCCTTTCGGCGAGTTTTGATCGCTAAAGATGGTAATACCATAGACCTCTTACTCTCTCTATTTACTCTCCGCTCGCTCTTCGCTTTACCCTCCTCGACTTGCTCTCCTAAGCATTATAATTTATGAGCGTTGCTGCGAGCCACGCAGCCATCGACCTATTTGGACCGCACGGAAATTTATTACCCATTTGACCTGTTCGATCCAGACACCGTCAATCGTCTCGATATTATTGACTCTCTAGCGGTCCATAGATAATATAGACAACTTGTCTAACGTTGCCATACATACGCCTATATATATATATGCTCATCATACGTACTATTACTATGTAGCGGTCTGGGCCACGCAACAATACTTACAATTAGAAAAACGTTGGAGAGTATTTTCTAGAAAGTCTATCGAGACTTCGAGACAATAATAACATAACCCAAGGGTGGGCACCTTCTTCTCCTCCGCGAGCCACACAGTCCTCGCCATCAATCAATCCGTTTGTTTACTACTTCAGTTTACTAGCCACCGCTCTATTCGATTATACATAAATAAACGGAAACAAAAACCGTACAGTTCAGAAACACGGCACTGTCGAATAGTGGAGCATCTTCTCCCACCTTACCGAAAGAGGCAAGTAAGTACTTACATATTTAGCAGACGTATGCGACTCGCGACCCATTGTTTACTCACAACGACATAACCGATTCAACAATAGATAAAACAAATGACACAATTCGATTAGACGACCAACCGAGGACCGATCTAACTCACTTACGTAACGGAATCTCGGATTGAGCATTTTGACGATATGTAACTATTTTATGTAACAATTATCAAAGAGAATCGTGCAACTTAAAAATGGAACGATTATTTTAACACTATCATTCAGTTAAAAGATTCTGAACGATATGTATAAATAATTACAGTCAAATGTTCTATGTTTTCGAATGATCCAACTCATGCATCCAACGTATGTTCGAACGTTGACTAAAAATAATAATAATATGATATAGTTTAGAAACGAAAGATAAAGAAAAACATCACACAATTCATCTTTTTTATTCGTACTTCTATCCATAAACTTTTCTATGTACGCAAATTCAATCATTCAAGTCAAAAAAGTATTTGAAACGTAAATCCCAAAGATACTTACTCGTAATCATAAAAAAATTTTCGCAGCTCACTAGAAACATTTTCGCGTTCGTAATTCCTTTGAAGGTTTTCGAAAAGATGAAAGAATCTATCCATTCTCAACTCTAATCACCCGTTGCGGAATATCCCACCCTATTTCGCAAACGAGGAGGCGGATGAGAAATCGTTTCGGAACTTAACTTACATTTCCTGTACCAAATTCAAAGCGGTGATTTTATGATTGTTTCACGTCGTGCGAACGAATAACTAACAAGTGATATACGTAAGTAAAATAACAACTCGAAAACAAAGACTCTAACGAGCGTAAATTCTTTTTCTCTTTCTTCTCTTAGCCAATTTTACGAAATTTTCGCAAAATTTTACAACATTCGTCCATTAAAAACGACATTGCAGTCGTAATATCATATGAATAAATTCTTCTTTAAGAAAAAAGTCTAAAGTACACTATAAACGTACGTACGATTTTATGGAAAACTAGCTCCGACAGTTAACGTGTTAAACGTTCAAATATCGCATGCGGTCACCGCGAATTTAACAATGAAGAGTCCAGACTCTTATATAAGTTGACCATTGGCTGTGTTGCAATAAAGCGCTTTGTCGGTAGCCCCTACGAGATTTGATATTAAGCATTCCAGAGATCGGCCATGCAATAATGCGAGGCTACTGATGCATAGGAAGGAAAATACGATGGTATATACTGGCGAATTTAAAATATTCCGCTGAAGATATTGCCCTGTTCGCGATTATATACATATAACGCAGAGAAGATCGAGAGAGAAAGAGAGAGAAGATAATTTCGGGCAGGAGAGAGAGCGCGTGGCTTTCGGTATTTCGTTGGCTCCTTACCGTGAAATCGCTAATCTCCGCAACGACCTTTTCCAACGGTTGGAAGAGCTACTTCGATACCTGTATTAACATGGATTATTATTACATTCTTCGTGGTACAAGAAAGTATTAATTGATCGCCGATACTCGACGATTCTTTTTCTTCTTTTCCTTTTTTTCTTACCTTTACACGCATAATGAAAAAGAAAAAGAAGCAGCACTTAGAACGGCATATTACGTAAATTTATCGCTGCGTTATGACCAGTAACAGGGAGGTCTGTAATTTAATTTATCGACAAATCGGTCGATACGATTAATCTTGATCGGGAGTTAAACCGGGAAGGTGTCTTTACAAAACTGGTCTATAAATCATATTCGAGCCACGTCACGAATGGTTGTACGATTATATCGATGATAAAGAGTATGACGTTCGTAACGTTCGCATGATAAAAACAATAGAGAAAAAAAATTAGAAGGAGAGAAAGAAAAAAGGGTAGTTTTAAAGAGATATGTGCTTTGTGTTTGCAGACATGAAACCTTCGGAGAGAAGCGAAAAGGCCATGCTGACAGGGAACGCGCAACCTTCGGACGTGTTCTGTTCGGTCCCAGGACGATTATCGTTACTCAGCAGCACTAGCAAGTACAAAGTTACGGTAGCCGAGGTACAGAGACGACTCTCACCACCGGAATGTCTAAATGCCAGTCTCCTCGGTGGTGTTTTACGAAGGTAAAAATGCTCCTTCGACAATTCGTACGATATTTCTTCTTCATTTATAGAAATAGAATACTGGTAACCGACCATTTCAAATTACGCCATATATTAATTTCGTTTCGGCTTCTTATAGAAATAAAATTAATTTATATGTATCTACCTAATTAGTGATATCTAAATTATATTATACAGGACATTATTCTGAAAATTGTCTAAACGGAAATATTGTCATGTATGGAATGTAGATAGATATGGAACATGAGAAACCACTTTATCGAATGACTCATTGCCGAACAACCAAACTCATACTTTTGGTCATAAATATCTTTCTTCAAAGGTAGATAATTTCGCTAAAAAAAAGAAAAAGAGTGAAGAATAAGATTCCCAAAGAATACCAAAAAAGAAAAAAGTCTACGAAAATTATTTCTATTTTTTTTGTCAAAAATATCACGAATCGAGTGAACATTTGGTTCATTCAAGACTATAATAGTTCTTTCCTCTGATTTCTCTCTCTCTCTCTCTCTCTCTCTCTCTCTCTCTCTCTCTCTCTCTCTCTCGCTTCTTTCTTTCCAACCCCCACTCTTCCCCTTGGCGAAGAAAGAGAGCGAAAGAGAGAGAAAGCGGTTCATTCATGTGTCTTAACCGTCCGAGCTATTCACCGTAATCTCGCGAGAGAACTTACGTGTGCACCGTTAGGATAATTTAACCTTACGTTGAAGCGATTATTAAGCATTAAAAGAACTTTGAATATTCGATAGTCGTTCCTCGTCAATATAATATGCATACATGTATTATTATTACGACTAGGATCATTCATATTTCACGTTAGCAGAATAATTGGTCCTTTAAAAAATGCCGCCTCTTAGCAAGATTTCTTGGCAAAAAATCAACGTGAGTTCTGATATTAATTATATTTCGCTAACAAAAAAAAAATATCATTACACAAAGAATCATTCACTTTCGCGATGAATCAATCCTCATTGATCGGAAATTCAAATGGAATAATCTTTCGGAAAAACTAGTTATCGAAGTGAATGCTCACGTATATACGTATATCATTTCGTGATAAAGAATACGTCGCAAATGAAGGAGAATTGGGATTCACCGTTAAGCGTCTTTATCTACGAAGTTAATTAATAAACGGTGAATCTGCATTGACCGGACGTCTTGTACTCGAAACAACACGGACAGGGTAGCCTGATTTATGAGTTTCTCTCTCGTGCGCGAACGAACTCTCCTTCTGCTTTATCTGATTCACCATTTTACTTGGGTAGCAGGGCACATATATAAGTTGCGCAATGTTTTATCAGCGGAGGCACGGATAAATCGTTGTACAGAGGAGTCGGCCGGATGCGTCAGTGTAGTAACGCATATTATATTATGCGTATAAAGCGTATATGCATCGAGGAGTGCATGTGCGCGTAGTATCTACACCTGTAAACGTGTATATCTGTAAACACGTAAGCACAGTTTCACACAGACTCTCGTAAACACTCCATTCATTTTACGATACTTTATCGCGAGGAAACTTCCGTAATCTCTTGAACGGCAAGATATTGACCGGAGGTGCCGCCCCGAACGACCATTTCCATGATTCCCTTGAAAATAATGGCTTTCCGTATAAAACCCAGACCATAATTGGCTACGACTTTTCCTTGAATATCCTCTCATTTCGTGATACCTTCGAGGGATCGGCAGAAAATGTTCGATTTAACGCGTTACTCGGAATAATAAAAGGACAAGCGCTTTAACGCCTCGCTAAGAAGGACCTCGGGCAACTGTAAGGACGATGGTCAGGAGGTCTTTACCTTCAAGAAGTCCCACAAAGAGATGGAAAGAGAGAGAGAGAGAGAGAGAGAGAGAAGAAAAGAAAGTACCAATAAAGCGACCGATCTATGCTCTTCATGCAAATGAGGTATTAATAATTTTATAGCTTCGAGTGTCAATTCCATGCGAGCGAGCCTCAGGCGAGTCACAAGGATACCAAGTGCAATTCTGTTCATCTTGCTGTCGCCGTTGCCACGATACACCTCGCACACCATCGATATAATTCATCTATTCGAATAACGATCGGACTGATAATTACACGCACTTCTCTGACTTGCCATCATAGATTCTCTCTCTCTCTCTCTCTCTCTCTCTCTCGCTGGTTTTGTCTTTTTCTCTCTGTCCCTCTTTTCTTTTCTCGCCCTACAATTTCCACTCGTACTCGCAAAGCTTCTAAGATCAGTGCACAAGTTTACTTCGACAAATGGTCCGTCGGAGAATACTGCCTCTTGAAATATATTTCGAAATCGTTTTATTACAAAATCGCTTCATTTCCTTTTCTTCTTTTAGTCTAACAATATAGACAAATTGTACAAGATGGTGGATAAATTCGGATCGTAGGATAACTTGATAATGCGCATATCTTCCACGAGGTTCAGGTTTTTTTGCGATTTATAAAAAGATATCGATGACACGATCATCTTCAAAGCATTCTCAAGAAAGACGTTTACTTGCCTCTCTCGGGTCATGATCGTAGAAAGTCCTTCGGTTTGCTAATGTCAGCCAATAGCCATTTGCGATTAACGATACAGGTATTCAAGGATGCTTCAAGAATAATCGGGTAGCAAGGAATCTCGACTTTCTGGAAATACTTGTTCCGAAGCGAACAATACTAACTTAATATTATATTAAGATACTTCAGATGTTCGAGTATTCCGTTTAAAAGGGAAATTAAAACGCCTCGAATGAATATCGAATGAACTACAATCACGAAAAGTCCTTCGGTTTACTAATGTCACGCGACAACGATTAACGACGCCGATATTATACGAAACGTCTTGAATAATCACGGTAGGCAAGAAATCAGTCTCCGAGATACTCCTCCAAAGGGAGAGAATGAAGTCTTCGAAGGGTTCGAGGAATATCGCGAATACTCGAAAAGGACGAAAATCTGTCTCGAGGACAAGTCTCCGTAATCAGCAAATTCTAGTTCTTGTCACGTACGTAACAAATAACGCTAACCATCGTCAATAATAAGTAATACGTGCGTACTTAAATACGTTCATATACATACTTTACGAGGTGCTGTGAAATAAAAGTAGTATAAGACCGTTACGTATCAGACAGTAAAGCATGTCTCTAGCGAGACGATTACTCACATGATTATAAGAATATTCTGAGGATGTAGATATTTACGAGTTATTCGTAAAAGAGAAAAAGAAAAGAGAGGCAGAGAGAAAGAGAAAGCGAGAAAACGACACGTTAATCGAATATAAATCGTAAATAGTTTGCGATGTCACCTAGGTAATTACCACGAAAATTTATCGTAATAGATTTTAATGAAAGCGACAGAAGGCCGAATTGAATCACGCCTCTCTACGCATTGCCATCGTATAATTCCCGTTCAATGAGTTCACTAATATATCTTTCTAATCCCCTCACTATAAAAACATACTAACTAACAGAGGAAGTCGACGTGACGTGACGTGTTATTAAGCGTTCTTATTAATTCGATTCCATAAGATCTTTGGCTCTAGCGATATAATTTCAACGATGAACGAACGCAACTTTTGATCGTAATTACGTACATATCTACCACTATAAAACTCCATGCGGATTTCTCGACTATAATAGCATCGATTAAAACACGTTTATGTTTCGATGGACGGTCCCGATGGATCAATAGACTAATACTTAACGGAGTTTGCATATAACAATTAGGACTGATCTCGATGCATTGTCGTTGGAAACACGCAGTGCATATAACATATATTCCGTAACACTGACTTGCAACTATCGCGATTCTAAGCTCCTCTCGAATCGACATTATAAACATACGAAGATGCTCGATTTATGACAAGATTTGGATCAATTTGAACTCTTCCGCGGAATAACGAGAAACAGAGATAGATAGATAGAGAGATAGAGGGAGAGAGAGAGAGAGAGAGAAATCATTTTTAATAATAACATTCTTTTTCTCGTTTATCTATAAATAGCAACGTGTGTGCGTGTACATCCACATATATATTATCTTTTGATCAAAAATTCATTTAATGAGAGATCGTCAATCGCAAAAGAAGACGAATGCTCGATAGCCAAGAAAAAGAAATAACGATTAAACGAGTCCCGAGTCCATGCGTTACGGTTATGTTAAAAAGTTATAGCAGTAAAACGTATTAATTGCCGCGGCAAGAGGAAAGATCACCGAAGGAGACTAAACGAGTCGGCGGTATCGAAGCGAACAAAGTTGGACGATACGCGTTACCGTTACGACAGCCAGCCGGAGAATGATGGATGGACAGGGTGTGTTAAGAAAGAACTCGGCTGCTACTACTATCGGCTCCTCGTTGTAATACTACGTTGAGAAAATATACTTCACGGACGGCTTGCCATCGTCCTCGTATCACGCAAGATCGACCGATCCAAATCGTTAATATCGGGATCCGCATATTCCGATTATATCCGTTAATTTTGATCTCGAACTTCATTCGTACGGAAAAAGGATCGGATCTAGGAAAAGGATGAGTTACATAAGAAATTCATACCTAAATCGTTTGAAATTATAAAATCGAAAGATTTATGAGAACGACATGGAACTTAACGACTTAACGTTCTAAAAGCAATATTAACGTCCGCGTTTCGTCAGTGAGTATCTACTAAACCTGACAACGAGTGAAAGACAGAGTGTTAGAGATATTCTTTGATCCTCCACTTAGGCAAGTATTTTAGTATGCATTTACGTTGCCCTTCCGGCAGGCACCGCCCTCAATCGTCCGAGATTCCCGTTATTTACAACGATCGTAATCCTCGCCTTTCTAGTTCTTCTCTCGTTTAAAGAAATTTCTCTAGCAGGACTTCTCCATGAGAGAGTATATTTCGTCGTCCTGCTGCTGTTGCCGCTGCTCGAGTTGCTCAATCGTCGACTACACACATGAAACCCGCGGATTATGCTAATTTTTTCGAGTCTTCTTCCATCACTCTCTTTTCCTCTCTTTTTCTCTTTGTCCTTCCTCTTCCCAAACTCCTTCTCCTCATATTATCCTCCCCTCTCTTCGCGTTCGTTGATTTATTTATTTTTTTTTTTGTAAGCATCACCACAAAAATGATTAATGAAGGAGTCAAGAGTTTCGAAAGCCTTGTAGCTGTGAAGGTCGATGATGCCTCGATACTCGCCTACGTTCTTTCAAACATTCGTCTATTCGACTTTTCGATCTCTCAAAAAGAACATATTTTTCGGGACAAAATACCTAACTAATCTTATATATTTTGTTTATAGGGCGAAGTCTAAAAATGGTGGACGACTGTTAAGGGAAAAATTAGAGAAGATCGGTCTGAATCTACCAGCCGGTAGAAGGAAGGCTGCCAACGTCACACTTTTAACGTCCTTGGTAGAAGGTAGGTTCCAGTTTTAATATTCCAATGAATATTATTATCTGTCGTTATAAGTCTCACTCCGACAGTCTCACTTTTGAAATTAAAAAAGCTTTGATTTTTCTTAGATTACTTTCTAAAATAATAATTGATAAGAATAAAAGTCAGACTATTCCTTTCTTCCCAATTACGTTCATTCCTCTTGTGTTTTTTCGAGTCGTTAGATTTTTCCGAGTCGTTAGAATTCCAAGTGCGGCGAGTGATTAAAGAAATTTTTCAAAATTTCTAAAAAAAATTCCTCGGCAAGATCTCTTAGTTCACAATCCTATGCACAAACGTATGCTTTAACATTTTATCCCACACATTGACCCGCATTTCTCTGAGCATGCCCGTTAAAGAATGGCTCTTAATTCTTTCGCGCAATGAATTTCTGCCTTAGCGTGTGCCAAGCGTTATTTATGGATATCCGTCGCGTAGGATAGATTTGCATCTCCTTAAATAATACCGCCGCTAATCCGTCACCACACCGGCATTTCTGACGCGTCGGCTTTGGTCGACAAGTAGATATATGTCCTCTCTAACTCGCTCTCGCGAAAGCAACGAGGGAAGAGTTTAAGATCGGGATTGAATTCAATCAAAAATCGCAAGTCACAGAATTTGAAGTATGTACCGAAACTTTACAAGTTTCGACGTTTCTCTCTCTCTCTCTCGATCTCTCTCTTTAGAAATCGTTCACGTTCTGAGTTTGAAGATCGTTTAAATGATTTCGATCTATCGACGCCCTTAAGTGAAAATTTTATCTATCGTTTTTATTTAAAAAAGAAAAGAGAAGAAAAAGAAAAAAAGAAAACGAGGCAGGTATTTTAACGTGATAACATTATACTCCTGATAATGAAACATATCTTTACGAAGATAAAGGAAAAAAAATTTGAAGAGAGAATAAATTTTAACAATCGATTAAATTCTTTTCTTTTACGTATTGTTACGAGTATGCTCAGAACTTTTGGCTCAGAACGTAACTTGGTAATCAGTCAGTATAGACTTTTGTACAGCACATTTTTCTCTTAAAGGATTGTTTATAAACAATAAAAAGAGAAGTTCTCGGGGTGCAGTCGTGAAATTTGAATGTTCTGTGCGAGCGCGAACTCAGTGATATTTTATATATTTGCTCCTTCATTGTAAATAGTTGTCAATTTTATTGCAAATAAATCGTGTTTTCTTTCTCTCTTTCGTAAATTATTGCGCCGGGTATAATAACATATATATTTTTTAGGAAAAACGATCGTTCTTCGGTCAATATAATATAATATAATCGAACATAAATTTATCGCTGCAAGGGCTTGATATTTGAAATACTTAGCTGATAATGTCATCATCGACTGTGAGCAAAACTTGGAATATTTTTCTCTTGTCATTTAATCGTTCTTCCGGTTCCGAGCTAAAAAGCAAAGCTCGATTAATCAAGAATACTCTGGCAAGAGGTACCAACTCGAGCGGTTAATGGTCTCGCTCCTCTCGCATGCTCGTCTTACGTCCGTAGAGAGATCGCAAGGCACGCTCCTCTATCGGCGAAACTCTAACGACGCTATGCTATGGCCCGTCAGAGCCGTTGGTACCGACGTTGATTATAATTTATTGTCGGTGGGCTTCCATAAAACACCAAGCCACGACTTTCTTCCATCGCGCCTCCACGACTCACCAGGCAGATGCGATAACTTCTTACTTGCGAGATAATACGCCCAACAAACTCGGTAAGCTGATCTTTAAACGGTTCAGTTTAATTTTCTTACTTTTGCAAAGCTTTAATGCTATAAATATTTCTAAACATCCAAAGTTTATCTTCCTATCAAAGGGATTTTTCCTATTTTATTGTAATACAAATTGAATTTTTCATGAAATGAATAGAACGTCAGGTTCCATTCATTTATCAGGGATTTGTTACTCGTTAATTGAAATTATAAATTAATTATTTCACTCTAACGAAAAGTATACGCGCATGAAGTTTTACTGCTACCTTCAACATTCATTTTTCTCGTAAGTAGAAAGAGAAACATCGAGAGATTAATGTCACTTACAATGAAATAAAATAGAGGGAGCATAGAGCTATTCTCTTTCTCTCTCTATATATATCTCTCTCCCCCAACAAGAAATGACTGCATTGTAAATTTAAACCTTTCAATAAACGTCCATTGCTCGATTTGCACCGAGAAGCGACTGGATTAACACGTACGACTCCTGATTTATACGTTCGTCGTCGGCACGAGTCGTCGATTCTATCTTTCCCAGTATACCCTTCGACTTTATCTTTACAATATCTTCGAGTCACGGCAGACACGAATGTCAGTTAGATTTTAATAAATCACTATGATTTTATCTGCTATACTTACAAAATTAAATGCTTCTCCACGCACTATCCAATGTTTGGTCAAAGTATTCATATATGGTTAAATATTTTCTCTCGAAATACTCATTATTAATATACTCTTATAATTACCAAAAGTAAACTCAAAAATTGTATTTTCAATCAGATACATTCTTCTAGTTCGTTAAAAATTTATTACAAAAAAAAAGATTTACTTACAGTTTCGTAAAAGTCTAAAAACACTGCTCGTATTTTCAAGTCTTTTCAAACGACGTAGGCATTAAAATTATTTCCATAGTTAAATTATACGGAAGAGAGAGAGAGAGAGGGAGAGAGAAATGTAAAAGCCAAACATACGTCTTCTTCTCGATCGTATATTCGAGAAGTTAAAGAGGCTGCCGAGTGAGGCGAAAGTGTGGGAATTCTCTCGAAATGGCAGATGTGTAAGTAACACCTATCTCCAACCTGATTCATCTGGTATACAGCATACATGCATATACTAATCCACCTACCTACCTGATTCAGGCGTAAATTCGTTGACCGATCGGTTAACCGGGAAAGAAGTGATGACGTAATGTACCTAAGATTACGTACTTACGTATGCCGTTGCCTTATTATCAAGTTCTTTAACCCTACCGACGTGCAATCAATTTTCATCTCGTTTGGTCCAGCAGTACCGTTTGAAAGAGTCGACTCAAAAATCGACAATAAAACAATAAAACATTTTCTAGTGCGAGATAATACAAGCGTCTAGTACTTCCGCTCGTTATTCCGTATCAAGACTTTAATTGGGAAAATTTGTGAGAAAATTTATCTTTTTTCTATTCGTTCTGATAAAAGATAAAAAAGATTTTTGTTCGTTCTGATAAAGATATTGCATGTCGAAAAAAAGAGAAATAGGTACAACGAGAAGATGAAAAAAATGTATAGACTTTTAAGAATAGTTATAGATAATCTCATTAAGTTTGTCGTCAAAGGTAATCGATTTAACATCGCAGTTTACATTTTTTAAATAAAAAAATATATAATCGAAAGCAATTTACGAGCTTCTTGACTTTCGAGAAGCTCGCAAAACTGACTTTTCGTTATGATCTTGCTAATTATCTCAGTTTTCATGTAAATCGCGATTCCTTCTTACATGAATACGTAATTAGAGGCATTATCTTCGTCGCATTTAATATCATTAATCCGTGCTAATCTATAATATAGAAATCGCGTTATAGTAATGCTTGGCAAAAAATGACCGCTCTGGCCACTTCTCAGTGCGTTAATGACGCATATCCTGACTATATCGAGCCGTCGCGCTGGAATAACTTTCATCGCCGATGCGCGTTCATTACAGTGAAGTTGTCAAACGGAAACTTGTTTAGTATATTGGCCGATCAGGTTGTTCGCTCGTTCTCCTTTTTAACTCGCTCTCACCAATGTGGAACACGCATCTGTAAAATCTCGTTTCGACCGTAATCCCTGTCGACTGACACAAAGACCCTGTCGACGACTTCGATATAAGAAATATCTTTCCCTATCACTCCTATCGTTTATTACCATTAATACCAAAAATGAAAAAAGATAAGATGTTTTCTCTTATTGGTATAAGCGAAATAAAAAAATAAGTTTCACGTATGTATGTATGATGTGTGTGCGTGCGTGTGTACGTGTTCTAGGAGAAGCCATTCACCTTGCCAGAGACTTTGGTTACGTTTGCGAAACCGAGTTCCCTGCGAAACAGGTCGCCGAATACCTCAGTCGACAACATTGCGAACCGCAAGATTCCTACAGGAGAAAAGAACTTCTTCATGCCACCAAGTAAGAGAGTTTTCCTTCCTCTTCTCTTTTCTCTTACCTTCATCCACCGAAACGAGTTCGATTTCATTACGATAACTAATCGTTGAAAATTCATCATTTCAGGCAAATCACCAAAGAGCTGATGGATCTTCTCAATCAGGATAGGTCACCACTCTGCAACACGCGGCCACAACACATACTCGATCCGAGTATACAAAGACATCTGACGCACTTCTCCCTCATATCGCACGGATTTGGAAGTCCAGCGATCGTTGCCGCTCTCACGGCGATACAGGTACACATTTATCCTATTAGTGGATTAAACACATTGCGTACAGGATAATATAAATGACTGTTACATAATAAGAAAAGATCAATCAGAAGATAATAAAACCGATAATTAAATCGTCTTGCAAATATAAAATATCCAAATGTACAAACATTGTAGAAGCAATAATTGTACGATCATCTTATATTAGATTACTTTTCCCTTTACAAAGTATTGATATAAAATATGAAAAAAAAAGATCTTAGAAATCTTTTAAGATTTTTTATCAGAAAATAGAAAGAAAAGAAGAAACAGTGGTTGGAGAAAAATATTGTACATGTATATGTTAATTTATCAGAAAGTATATGATAATTTATCAAGTAAGAAGATTCCTCTAATATTTCACGCCATGATTGATCTTTGCAGAAGTTCCTAAGCGAGTCTCTGAATCATCTCGAGAAGATGTATCCGGGGAACGGTAGCGGCGTGACCAGCAGTCAACAATCGAATCTCGACACAAATAAGAGCAAGGACAGTTCGTTAATGAACGACATGAAGAAGTGACGCCCGGAAGACCCGCCTACCTCGAACGTGGTCACGTCTATAAGGCACTCCTGGCCGTACAATTGAGCTCTCTCTCTCCCTCTCACACGCGATAGAGAAGCTGACAGTGGACCACTAGATACACGCGCACACATATCCACGCGACTTTTTCACGTGGAAATGAGGCGTGGGTGCGCGTGTTCACTGAGGTTGGCTGGTCGGAGAAGTACAGACACGAACGCAAGGAAAAATACAAGAAAAAAAGAAAAAATCAAAAAGAACGAACGAAGACTAAAGACAGAAGAGAAGAGAAAAGGAAAGAATGATCGAGTCCTCGAGGACGAAGAGGAAGACGCGAAAACAGTGCAATCATGATCGAGTATCGTTTTTCGAATCGACTTTTGCGAATCTCATCGACCGGTTCGTCGACGAACATGGGAAGAAATACGCGTATAACATACACATAATATACCCGCGCGCGCGCGGTTTAAATATATACAGGCAATTATATTTCTTAGACCGTTAACAAAGCAGACAAATGTTTTCTACGAGACTTGTTTGATTCAAGGGGGAAAGTGTGATAGCAGATTTGGCTTTTTTGTGACATATTTAATTAATATCATAAAAATTAAATGATACACGAAATATTACATTTTTATAAGAAACTCAAATCTACTCTTTCGTATTTTTCCCTTAGAACCAGATAACATTCGTATAAAAAAATTTTGTTTCGCATCTTTAACAGTATAAGAAACTAGTATTTATATTTAAAAACCAGATATATATATATATATATATGTATGTTATGTATGTTACGCGGAGGTGACGCGAAATTAACACGTTTTTTTCGTCCCTACCGATTCGCAAGTTCCTTTCGCGAGATAGCTCGAGAACCTCGATCGTTCGTACGGTAGTAGCTATGTAGAAAGTAGATCGAGAAGAAAGAAAGGATAAAGAAACGTTTATACGAAACGTTCGTTTTCGAGCGAGACTATTATCTGTTATTTTATTGACGCTGCTCGTACAGAGCAGGCTCTTTGTGATATTTATCAGACATCCAAAGTGCAATCCATACTACATATACTAAATCGCACGCCGGTCTCACGCGTTGAATCCTATTAAAGTAAATGCGACTTGTATATTTACATACGTAACGTGACATAGGAGACGGCTCGTCATAAAATATTTTACGATGGCGAGGATAGGAAGAAAAGAAACGAGAAAAAGATAAAAAAAGATAGAAACAATCGTTCTTGTTTCGTTCATACGACCAATGCGTTCCCTTTCTCGTCGGTTTAGAAAAAAGTAGAATCGTTCTTATTGTTAGAGAAAAAGAGGAAACGAACACATCGAAGGAAAAGCGCAACTACGTATGTCTCTCTTCCTCTCTCACTCTCTTTTTGTCGTCTCTCGAACTTGCGGATCGATAGATGCGCGTTAGGCTTAACGCCGGAGCAAATAGAAGAATGCAGTTTTTTGCGACAACAATCTCATTCCTCTGTCTACGTGCAATCCCTTAAAGATCGATCGTATGTAGGTATGTATGCCCGAGCTTTTCGCATTCCTCTTCAGCGATCTTGTTTCTTTCTATAAGTAGTATCTGTGTATGTACGATTCTTTCGACCGATATAAATCGTTAATTATCGAACAATCGATTTAGTTATAATAAAATATATACATCTCCTGATGGCTTTTACAGATGGACTTCTTATTTTTTTTTTATATATATTCTTATTAACGTTAATTTCTTCTAACTTGAAAAAAGAATGCAACCAAAAAGATAACAAGGTCGTGATGGAGGAAGCAAAGTTCAAAGCCAATGCGCGATGCAAACACCTCTGAGAGCCGTCTGAGGCTATGAGTATTAATTTATAATCGTTATATCGTTATTCTTATATCTTCATCACGCCTGAACAATTCGAGAAGAAGGAAACCGTATCCGTCACGTACCGCGTTCGTAGAAGTCACGTACCGTGTTCGTCGTGATAAACGACATGAATTTCTTCTTTAAATAAAAAAAGAATGAAGGAAGAAAGGAAGGGAGAAGGAAAGAAAATATGGAAGAGAAAAAGAAAAACCAGGGGGAAAAAACGATTATCGTGCCAATATATAGAGACAAAAGTTGCCATTTGAAATGTGCCAATTAACGTCGATTTATAAGCATTAAGAAAAGTCAAACGAAAAGAAAAAAGAAACAGAAAAGTAGAAAAGAGAAATGTAGAGGAAACGGAATCGATTTTCTCCGTTTCCACGTGTATTATATAATACGATGAAAGATCGATATTGTCAAAAATAGGAGAATTTAACGAAAAAGGAAGAAAGTGGAAAAGGAAGAGAAGACGGAAAAGGACATTGTATGAAGTACAACACCAGGTGAACCTGAGACATATCTAACTTTGTAATTAAATCTTTAGGCGTATAATTATGTAAATGTAAGATTATGTCCCGGCGCGAGCGCATCGCGCTCCACGGGCTATGTACAGAGTATTCGAATCTTTCTTGTGATATAATCGTACATTATTAAGATATCAAACCGATTCAAAAGACGGCAAAAATAACGATTTACTCTACATTCCATGTTTTTTCATAGAAACGGTGTTAGCGCGGTCGCGAAGCAGTGCGAGAGATAAAGCAGAAAAAAACCGCTCCTAAACCAGTACCATTCCCCTTTTTTCTGCGCTCTCGATTAGAATCGTAGCGCGAATTCGTGCTCTAGCTTATTCTTGAGTGTCTTCAACAATTTTATCACGAAATATCGGAATACGAAGATTTTTATTACCGATTCGCGATTCGACCCATCGAGATCAAATTTACACCTGTTGAATATCAAAAGTAAAGGTGCATACCTCGATAAACGAAAATTCGTTTGCAATATTTTCCATGCAAAACACGCAGTTACTATTCTCCCCCCCCCCCCCCACCTCTCTCTCTCTTTCCTCTTTACTCTCACCCTCTTTCTCTCTTTCTCTCTTTCTCTCTGTTTCGCTCTCTCGTTGTATGATACCTCGCGATACCGATTACTATAAAACAACGGCTAATGCATTTGTTACTCGACACATTCGTACGTACGTACGAATATTTTCGAGAATCATCGTAAACTCGTCGATCGTGAACCATGTCGAGATCGATGCACTCGATGAGGCAGAGTACATTCCGATTTTAGAGTCACTTCATAAAATGGATTAGTTAGGAAAAAAACAGATTAAGAGAAAGGAAGAGAAGACATAACATCTTTTTATTTTCATTCGAGATTACTTAGGCAACTTCGTTAGGATTAAGATTCCATAAATTAATACTTATTTATAATCTTTAAAACGGCCGTAGAAAAAGCAATTTTCTACCAGAAATTCTGTGCCAACCGCAAAAGAGAATGTTGTAGAAGATTTTGTTTCAAGTTGGATACATCATTCTAATCTTGTAAGATACTCAGATATATCTTTATTAAATATATTTGAATTTTCGTAGTATATTATATTCTGATATTGATTATACAGTTCATTTTTGTATATTGGTGTGTGATAAATAAATAAGGATATTGTTTCTAAGCAATTTAAAAATGTCGGATTTCAGATAGATCCTCTTGAGTGTTTTTCAAGGCGGGCCCGGACGAAAAATTTGAACAAAAGTTCAATTCACTGGTGGACTTAAAGCACATATTTCTATTTAAAAACTATGTCTCTTTCCTTACATTTCTATTCGATTTAGTCGTATCTTTCAGAAAAGAAAAACACCATGCTGCTCCGAAGACTTTAACATCTCTCCTGCTGGACGTGAACACCTAATTTTTAAAAAATACACTTTAAAAAAAGAACGTCTTTATTAGTTTTATGCACACTGACACTTTAACGATGTAATTTCTTCATCACATAATAAACGATGATGTTTCTTTTGCCTGTAAAAAGTCTCTCTGGTAATTGTCACATGCGATTAACAAAATAAAGAGAAACAACGTGGGCTTAAAGAAAAACGTATTGACAATAAAGTATTACAATTATCCCATTAGGACTTGTACGCTTATCATTGTAAGTTTTTTAGTATTTCGATATTTCTACAAAATTGATAGATAAAAAAGAGAAAAAGGTTGAAGCAACAGAATGCATGCAGTTGAAATACTCACGTTTCATCAGGACACGCTACAGCTCCGTGAATCACAGGAGGATCAAAAATATTTCAATCGAGAAGAACGCGTTCCCACGCGATCTTCCGAATTTTCTCATACACCTGAGGGAGATATATGAAATCGTGATTAGAAATATGCAAACTTGTCAACAATCGGTCTTCCATCATCGTCCATTTAATTGGTTTCTTTTTAAATCAACGCTTTAATTATACGGTTATATTTTAATAATGGGAACATGGTCGTACGAAAGTTAAAGATTATTTATTGTTAGTTCATTAACGATATAGTTATGATGGTTTGAACAATAATGGGTAAGGTATTAATAATTTTCACATGAATTATGTTTGTAAATCTTTTTTCATCCACGTTTAAAACGACGAAAAATTATTAACTATTTGGGAATTATCTTGTATTTTTTCTTTTTTTTAAATAGAGTTTTTATTTTTATGTGATATATGTATTCTGGTTTATGACGATTACATATGTCAAATGAATATTTCATTTTTAATACGACAAAATATTTAGAAATTACAGTCATTATATTTTATTAAATATTTATATTATTTTAACTTTTATCCTAAATAATAATTTCATGCTAATTTATATTTCAAATTTTGTACTTAAATGTACTTAAATTATTGTTTTATATTTCTCATGTATACACGCGTCACGTAATTATTAATTTTGTTTTAATACTATATCTTTTAATATATCTGAATGAAAATTTTTTTATAATATTCATATATATCATTCGATAATCATTGATTTACTATTATGGTGCTGTATATTATTTTAGATAATATAATTATTTAGGTAAAATAATTATCTTATTTAAATTAAATATTTTTATTTCTTACATTTGGATATAATTTGTGATTATCCAGTTCTTTCAATAATTAGTAAAAAATGTGTTATGTGTGAAACATAAATATCAATCAATATCAATAATTGATATTTTTAAATTGAGATTTAATAAAGATAATTTGATGAGATATTATACAGAATTAAGTATACCTAATGAAAAGAAATTGGGGAAAAGAATCTGCAAAATTCGCGATATATTGTACCGCCGTCTATTACTTCTTACTACTTGCTTGTTTAAATTATCTGATATACCTTATCTTTTTTGCCATTATGATTTACTTCATTACCAATGTAGCATAATATTTTGGATAAATGATTTAAAACTGAAATTTATACCTTTACAAAAAATTAGGAACTATTAATACTGCGATGTGATTTAAGTATTACCGAGAGCAGAACTTTCGCTTGTAACTTGTATTAAAAACTTTGGATTTTCTTATGCTTTGATTATACGTTTCGTCATATTAATATATTCTGATTTATCCACTGACCGCGAAATACTCATCTGAAAATGATGTGGACCTTATTAAGCGAAAGAGATGAGAAACAAGTAAAATAAAATGAGTAATAAGAAAGAAGAAATAAAAATAAATTGGTGTGATTAACACGATTTAAAAAATAATAAAAAAAACGGTAACTAATGACTTTTTATCGTATTAACTAAACGTAGAAAATACGTAGAAAATATGACGTAAAGTGTAATTTACTCCTGCTCATAATTTACCATATTAAGCTTCATGCCTCCGTTAACTCAAAGCCGATCTGGCATACGCTCGTTTATGGGTTTCTGAATTGCCGGCATCATAGGTCGCCGTACATTAGGAAGGTTACACGTCAATGGTTTAGGGCTATGAAATAATAACGTTGAGAAAATAGTATTTATAGATTGGTGAATAATTTTAGATCAAGAAGAAAATTAAAAAACTTTTGCAGATGTTTACTTGGAAGGTCGTGTGTATGGAGCGCTGCGATATCGCGAACTCGAGCCTGACGTTGTTGTAGTCTTGTATGACTTCCATGCGCGGCTTGTAGTATCCTCTGCGAATTTTACGGATTTATGTACTTCAATTATTGATAGATTTTATAAGGAATTTATTATTTTAACAAAAATCCCGTAGAGGTATTGTTTGTACATTTATCCACGATCACCCCACACGTTAAGTTTTTATCTGTCTTTATGTGTTTCATAAATTTGTTGATATATTAAAGTTCATTTCATTTATTTTTAATTATTAACGTATTAATCATCCTATTGATAATTGATTTTATAGGGATCAATAATTGATTTTATTAATACAGCCATTATCAATTATTTTTATAAGCATTTTGCACGTTTCATCAATTTTACGCTGATTTCCAAAGTGATACTTCAGAAAAAAGCACGCTTGAAATTAGAGAATTTAAGGTAAAAAATATATTCTTACCTGGATAATCTGACATTTCATAATAATCATGGGATGTATGTGGTACAGCTTCTTCTTCATATTCATAAGTCGTATATCTCGAAGTAGGATACATGTCGTCACTGTATGATATTAAAACAAAACAAAAAACTTTAACGATCACTTTATAAAAGCAAAATTATTCTCGTACCTATCAATAATTAATATGACGTAATTTTTGTTAAACTTTTTTTTATAAAAAGATTTATTTATCATATTAAAAGAAATCTCTGTCATACATACATACGTACATGCACACATACGTGTTTGTGTGTGTGGGATACAAAATAAAATGCGATATCTAATAAAGTAACTGAACTAACTTTGATAAAATGTATTTAAATTAAATTTTCTAAATTAACATTTACTTGGAAATTTGATCTTTCATTCTGATCATGAACTATACATACCTTGCAGTCGATGTATAATGACGATCTGCATATCGAGTATTTGTGGTCGAAGATGGATGATATTCATAATCATGTGTTCCTACGCGATTATTTAAAGGCGGAGTTGGAGTCTCATAGCTTTAAAAAAAAATATATTTTATAACGTTTCCTTTGCTATTTATTAGAAATAACGTACATATTAAACATTTACCCATAACTCTGATCCATGGCAGCTCGCGCGCGGTCTAATATCGAAAAAATTTTTGTCTTTGCAGGCATCGATCGAGCAATTGGTCCACGATTGGATGGTGGAGGAAGAACAGGTGCTGAAACTGATTGAAAAATTAACAAAATTTTTGATAATTTAAAAATTTCTATCTTACATACGTGAAAGTTGTTAATAGATATACTATTTTTTATTAAAAACAACAAACCTCTTGATGATCTTTGCAATGTTGGCCTTGTGGTAGGTCTAAGTATACCTCCTCCTGCAGGAGGCACACCTCTAATAGAAGGTCTTCTATCTTCTGCAACTGCTGAATCATCAGCCATGCTAAGTTCCATTTCACGCATTTGTTCTTGCCGTATATTATCGTTATTGTCTGGAATTAAATATTTCCGAACCTCTGCGAGCGCAAATGCTATACGAGCATATGCTTCAGCTGGAGGTGCTAAAGCTGTTATTTCTACGTGTAAGTCATCTGACAGGTGAGCATATTTTGGATCCAAGGACATACGACATTCTTCTTCCTACAATATATCAGTATGATTTTAATTTTTTTTATAATAAACAGCAATACTAAAAATCATTGCTATTAAAAATATCTTAGGTACATATTATTACAATCATTTAAATGCAATCAAAGCAAGTATACCTTTTGCCGATCTTTCATTGATCCTCTTCCTAAAACTGCCATTTTGCACATGGTTTCTTCTTGTAGACGTTTCATGGAATTTCCCTTTGGTCCCAATAGTTTTCCCACAAAATTAAACTACAAATAAAATTCTATAACGTGTCAGTATCGAACTTACTGTAAATGTTAAAAGATAATAATATGATTATTATAATCACCTTTGGATGCTCGCGAACAGGCACCAAAACTTTAACAGAAATACGAATCGGTTTTTCACGATAAATATCTACATATTTTGGATCTCTTAATGGTTTTCCAATAGCTTGAGTTTTCTGTATTTCTGTGAATTAATAAAAGAAAATAATTTATCAACTTCTAGTTTTTACGTAATTTATCTATCTCGAACATTCTTTAAAACGATCTGGAAAAATAAATCCTTACCTTGATCAATTAACCGAGTCGCATTGGGCCATTTTTGTGAATCTAACTCGACTTTTTCTTGTAAAAGTTCTCTTACGTATTCTCCGGCTTTATCAACCTGATGATCCTTTTCTTCTCGTTCTTTAATCATTGGCAAATTAGAGTTATTTTCTGGAGACTCCTCTCTCTCACGCTTGTAATCTCCGTTACTTGATCTTTCAGTCATGATTCCGATTCAGTCACGGTTCCGTACAAAATATACAATAAAATAATGTTCAAAGTTTCTTTTTGTATGTTACAAAATTTAACGATCATAAATCCTTAAAAGTTTATGCGCAAAACAATAATAACACAATGGCTGTCTTAGGGTGATCAAACTTAACACTCAATACCACTCAACACGCTACCATTCACAGACGTAACGCGCATGCGCAGCTATAACCTGCACACTATTGCTACTTCTCTTTTTATACACTACGCGACAATAATTTACTAAATTTCGTACGAAATTTGTCAGAAAAGGCAACAAATTATTATTATTAACGCACCTATCAGAAATGAATACGTAACTAAAATCTTTCACCTGAATTTGTCTATTGGTGAAAAGAAAAATATTTCTTTCTAAAGGCCTATATGGATACGTCAGCATTTAACGAATCGAAAAGTAGTATTCTATTTAGATCGTTCTTATATTTGGTTGCGCTGTATGTGAAAATCTTAAATGAATACTGCACGATAACCTCACCTGGCGTGTAACTTTTACAGATTTTGTGCTTCTTTTATGATTCCATACTGCGTGGTTCGATACATGAATTCATAACCTTATAGAGTATCATACTTACATCTTGTAACAGACGGCGAAGAATTGCGGACTAAAGGTGCATAAAAAGAATCATTTTAAAATGATAGAGAAATTATCAGAGACGATAAATTTTTCGAAAGAAGAAGAAATAATTTTAGAATTATGGAGAAAATTGGATGTATTCCAAAATAGTTTAAGATTGTCGAAAGGTAAACCGAAATATTCGTTCTATGATGGTCCACCTTTCGCAACTGGTTTACCTCATTATGGACATATACTTGCTGGAACAATAAAGGATATTATAACAAGGTATGCTCATCAATGTGGGTATCACGTTGAAAGAAGATTCGGATGGGATACACATGGTTTACCTGTCGAATTTGAAATAGATAAAGCTTTGAATATCAAAAGTCCAGATGATGTCGCAAAAATTGGTATTGAAAACTATAATAAAGAATGCAGAAGTATTGTAATGAGATACGCTACAGAATGGGAGAAAATAGTTGGTAGAATTGGTAGATGGATAGATTTCAAAAATGATTATAAAACATTGTACCCATGGTACATGGAGTCTATATGGTGGATTTTTAAGGAATTATACAATAAAGGACTTGTTTATCAAGGTGTCAAGGTAATGCCATATTCTACTGGATGCAATACACCTCTATCAAACTTTGAATCTGGTCAAAATTACAAAGATGTTGTAGATCCATCCGTAGTAGTAGCATTTCCTTTGATAGATGAACCAGGTATATCTATTCTAGCATGGACAACAACTCCTTGGACTTTACCCAGTAACCTGGCATTGTGTTGTAATCCTGCTTTTGAATATGTAGAAGTAAAGGATAATAAATCTAATAATATTTATATTTTATTAGAATCTTCTTTAAATCTAATTTATAAATCTAAAGATCTTTATACTATATGTGGAAAAAGAAAAGGATCAGATTTAAAAGGGAAACAATATCAACCACTTTTTCCATATTTTGCTCGTTTAAGCCAAAAAGGTGCTTTTGTAATATTAAATGATAATTATGTTACTGCAGAAAGTGGGACTGGTATTGTACATCAAGCGCCTTATTTTGGAGAAGATGATTATAGATGTTGTTTAAACGCAGGTGTTATAACGAAAGATCAAGAAATTATATGTCCTATCGATAGTCGTGGTTGTTTTACAGATCCAGTTCATGATTTCAAAGAGAAATATGTGAAGGATGCAGATAAAGATATTATAAAATATCTTCAAGCTAATAATAGACTAGTTTATAGCAATCCTGTTAAACACAGTTATCCATATTGTTGGCGATCTGATACACCATTAATTTATAAAGCTGTACCATCATGGTTTATTAGAGTTGAAGCTATAAAGGATAAATTATTAATGGCCAATGCTGATACTTACTGGGTACCAGATTATGTCAAAGATAAAAGATTTGGTAATTGGTTGCGAGATGCTAGAGATTGGGCAATTAGCAGAAATAGATATTGGGGTAATCCGATACCTCTATGGATATCTGAAGATGGTCAAGAAATTGTATGCGTTGGAAGCATTAAAGAATTGGAGAAATTAACTGGTACAAAAGTGACTGATATCCATAGAGAAAGTATAGATCATTTGACCATTCCATCTGTACGATCGGGATATCCACCTTTACGGCGTGTACCAGAAGTATTTGATTGTTGGTTCGAATCTGGTTCCATGCCATATGCACAAATACATTATCCATTTGAAGATCCAAAGAATTTTGAAGAAAGTTTTCCTGCAGACTTTATAGCAGAAGGCATTGATCAAACTCGAGGCTGGTTCTATACCCTTCTTGTTATATCTACTGCACTTTTTGGGAAAGCACCATTTAAAAATCTTGTTGCCAGTGGTTTAATTTTAGCATCTGATGGACAAAAAATGTCAAAACGCAAGAAAAATTATCCTGATCCCATTGAAGTTGTTGACAAGTATGGAGCAGATGCTCTTAGATTGTACTTAATCAATTCACCTGTTGTTAGAGCAGAAAATTTAAGATTCAAAGAAGAAGGAGTCAGAGATATAATAAAAGATGTGTTTCTTCCTTGGTATAATGCATTTCGATTTTTTATGCAAAATATTGAAAGATTTGAAAGAGAGGAAAAAACTAAGTTTATGTATAAGGATATTATTCATAGTTGCTCTGATAATATAATGGATAAGTGGATAATATCTTTTACACAAACATTATTGAAACTTCTTAAACAAGAAATGCAGGCATATAAACTATATACTGTAGTGCCTCATTTAATAAAATACATAGATAATCTTACTAATTGGTATGTAAGAATGAATAGAAGACGAATAAAAGGTGAAAGTGGTACTATTGATTGCCAAAATGCATTGAATACTTTATATTGTATACTTTACACAATGGTGAAAATTAATGCACCATTCACTCCATTTTTAACAGAATTTATGTTTCAACGTTTGTCAAAATTGCTTCCACCTGATTGTAATGCTAATATGGATAGTGTTCATTATCAAATGATTCCTAATCCTTGCATCCACTTAATCGATGAAAGTATTGAAAAATCAGTATCCTATATGCAAATTATCATTGAGTTAGGCAGGATTGTAAGAGATAGAAAAACTATTCCTGTCAAATATCCTTTACCTAATATTGTTGTTATCCATCAAGATAACAATGTTTTGAAAGATATCGTTTCATTAAAATCATACATACTTGAAGAATTAAATGTAAAAGAATTAATAACCACAACAGATAAAGAAAAGTATGGTGTAACTTTACGAGCTGAACCTGATCATAAAATATTGGGTGCACGTTTAAAAGGAGAGTTTAAATCTGTTACACAAGCTATTAAAGAATTGTCAGATGAACAGCTACAACAATTTGTAGTTTCAAAAGAAATTATAGTACAAGGTCATAAGCTTAGTGAGGGTGATTTACGCTTAATGTTTAATTTCACTGGCTCAATGGCTGAAGAACTTTCTAAGCAATATGAAGCCCACAGTGAAAGAAACATATTGATTCTTCTAGGAATTACGCCTGATGAAAGTATGCAAAATGAAGGAATAGCAAGAGAAATAATTAATAGAGTACAGAAATTGAGAAAAAAAGCACAATTGATACCATCTGATGAAGCAATTGTTTATTATGAAATTCTAAATGTAACTAGTAATTTAGCTAAAGTAATTCTCAGTCACAAAGAGTTTATTGAAAATGCAACCAAAACTCCTCAAAAACATATATCTGAATTGTCGGATAATAGTAATATTATCCTTGAAGAAATGCAGAACATTAAAGGTATTGATATGAAACTTATACTTGTTAAAACTAAAATAGAAAACACACTTAAAAATAATACTGCAGAAGTTGAACCATTTTCAAAATATGTTAATGTCGAATTAATTAATATAAAGCCAAGATTTGGTGCTACTAATCCTGCAGGTACAATTTTGTTAGAAGTAGAAACACATGAACTTACAACTTTAATTTCGTATGAACAATTAAGACAAAATATAGATGTTATATTTGGAATTTATGGATTTACTTATGATCTGTATGTTAACGGAAAGCTACTTACAAATAATACAGATATTGCTTCATTACATAAAAAAACTATTCAAGTGATTAAAATTGGCTCACCAGCAAATCCATCAATAGTTGATTCTAAGTCTCCTAATTGTCATTTTCTTAATATGATTAATGGTAGAAAAAAAACTACTATACTTTTAGAAAATCCTCAAGGAAATTGTACATTAGATATGCTTACATTAAAACAATATATAAACGAAACTTTATTTACATCAAATAATACTATATTTTCACTTCCAAATGTATCATCCATATTAGAATTACATACTAAAACAATAGATATCAGTCATTTTTCCTGAAAATAATATAACCCAAAAAAAATATGAATAACATAAATTATTCAACCGATTAATTCCTTTAAAAACACATCATATATTAACGATTTGTTACAAATAATTCAAAAATAAAAATTACTTATAATTACGTTATATACCATCTATTGTCATGCATCATCATTTATTTATTCTATTCAAAAAACGTAAAATATTAACTATTTATACATTATAAAACATAGTAACATAAGAAGAAAGATACTTTGTATATAAGGAAGCATAAATAAATAAACAATTAATAATGTGTAAGTAATAGATTTTTAATTCCTAATATTTTAATTTATCCAATGAATGTTTAAGAATGTTATATGATATTGAAATAATTTATAGAATTACAATATACAATTGATCATAACCACTGAAGTAGATTCATAAAACAGACATTCAAAAAAATATCAAATAAATAAATATTTATTCATATCATATCAAACAATTACAATTTTATTATTAACTGAATTTTTTAAGTTTTCTATAACATATTTCGTATACAATACGTAAATGTAAGAAACATGTTTAAAATATTATATAGATTTTCTATTATACTTTATCAACATTAACCAATAATATCGGAAATATCAGAAATAATTACATAATTGATCATTTTATTTTGTAATATTTTACAAAATTATAAATAAGCCATTATATCATGTATTATTATCCTATTACAAATTTTTGCCAAGATAATTATATATATTTCACTTTCATTGCACCATCATTAAACCAAACAAAATTATAACAGAGAAAATATTTAATTGTACTAAATACATAAAGAAGACATTTTATATATCATGTGATATACTTTAACATGTAAATATATTATTCCTATTTTTAAAAAGTAAGAAATAACACGAAACACTATTAAAATTGTGATTATCGTACTTTCGTTATTTCTTTTCATAATAAGAATAGTATTATTATATCAATTGGAATGTGATTATGACTCATGTTTAAAAAGCAAAGTTACACTTATTTTAATCATTTCAATAATAAAATGACTTATTACTTGCATCTGGATCACTTCACTTGCAAATATTTTCACATTAGAAATAGCTGCAACATAAGATAATTAGATATTTTTTTTAATGCTCATACTTAACTACGACATATGATAAGTATATATATTTTATAATTTATTTTGTTTACTAATTGTATTATTAATACATTTACAGTAATACATATATTATTAATACATTTAACAGTCATCAACAGTTTCAAATGCCAGTAATAACTTTTTAAATGTATTTATAAATTACAAATATCTTTTGAAAAATAATAATCCAATGTATCAACCAGATATATCAAAAGTAATAGTTATATCGACAAATACATAAAAGTAATTGAACAAATAATAACGTAAGAAAGCACCAGCATGCAACCACATTCTATCCTTTTGGTTGCTACTTTTTTCATAAAATAATCAACAGGTATGTAAATTTTCTGAATTTTTTTTTTTCTTTTCTTTTCTTTAGAGATTATGCGTAATCATTAAAACTAACAAATAATTCAATAGACTTCATACTTTACTACATTATTATACATGTATATTAATCACTTGTTTGAGTTTTTACTCTTCATTTTATTTTAGCGAGTTACTTGCAAGCTATTAAAAAAATCACATTTTTTTATTTGTTTATTCATTATACCCCACGATGTTTCTGCATAAATCAATAAGTAAGACAAGTGCTAAAGATCCATTTCTTTTACTTACTTATGATCAATAAAATTTGTTCACACAGTTGTCTGAATAATAAGACAGTAACGTCAATTCACTCAATGTTTCTAATGCTATCTTGATCAGGGAAAAAATTGCTAAATAAAGAAACTGTAAATATTGCAGTGAGTGCATACAATGCAAGTGTAGTTGTCGCAGTAAATAATTGCGCATAGTGGTAACGAGAATACCAAGCAAGACCTAAAATAAGAGTCAAAATGCTCACTAAAAGCCTGCTTAAATCCCATTCATTATGTACTGAGCTGATTCCAGTACTCGCAGGGAGGTTTTGAAAAGTCTGTGGATTGAAATAAATTGATGATTCATCCAATGTATGCGGCTGTGATGATGTTGTAGCTGGTCGTGGTTGATGTACTAAGCAATGAACTACACAGTGATCATAAAGACCGCATCGTTCTAATGTTTGACTATCTGGTTGAAGCACTTGACCTTTAAATACTAAGCGCACCAATTTTTGTGATTCAAGTTCTACTTGAAAATGTCGCCTAAAAAATATTATGTGTAAAATAGATTTTTCTATATCAATATATTCATTATAATTAATTCATTGTAATTAATATTACAAATAAATATAATTTACCTTTTGAACTCTCCAAGCATTTCCTTAAGACTTCCAGTTACTACTTTTTGATCATCATTTATGAATTTCAGTTTTATACTAATTTCATTAGCATTGGCAGTTGACATGTTTTCAGTTGTACATCCTGTTGTACTAGGATGCATTGACTCAGACTTATTAGAGTCATCTGTAGAACTTTCCTCGTTAGATTTTTCTAACGCTATTGTCTCTTCATTATTAAAGGAATCCATAGTTTCAATGAGGACCTCTTCAGAAGTGGTAGCTTCTGGTACTCTTCGTAATGCTGGAGTAGTGGCATCTGATATAGATAGAAAATTAAAAATTGTAAACTCAAATCATGTATTATATATATGTATATATACCTTGCTGACATACAAATAATACTTAATACCTGCAATAGATGTTTCCGGACAACTTGCTTCTGAATTATTACTTTCAATAGTATTTGTTTCCATAGAATTTTCATCTGATATTTCCAAATTACGAGATTGATTAAGAGTATTGGTGTTCTGACTTGCTCTTAATTCTGTAATACTTGTGCGTGTTCGATGTTGCAATATAAGTACTGTGCGTATAATTGGTTGATCTGCAATATTTGTAGAACACCATGCGAACCAAGCAACCAGTATAATACTCAAAGCAATAAAAAAATCTGTAACTTCATCACCAACACCTTCTATTAAAGACATCTTGTTTTAATAATCTACAAGAACCTATAAAAAATGATTTGTAAATAATATAGTTTTTATATAAAATTTCACTACAAATTTGCTAACTAAAATTTTCATTACAAAATTTCTACAAAAAGTAGAGTCTACGAAAATTGAATATTATGTCATGTTAAATATTAATAAAAAAAACTAACTTTTTATAGATAATAAATAAAATAGCTTATAAACAAAGAGACAACTTCCTATTTATTTAAATCATTTTTTCTTATGCAACAAAATTGCTATTGAAGGTTAAGGACACTATATATAATTCTTCCTGCAATATGGAAAAACATTAATTGAGGATTGGAAAAAAAATACTACTCCACCTACAAAATCACTACAAACATTTCAAAAAGATAAAATAAAAGTAAAATTAAGGAAAGCTTGATAAAATTCTAGATATTAAAACGTACGTTATGTTTTAAATTATGTACTAAATTTACACTTTTCTTTAGTCTTGTTTACGACTATTTTTATTTATACCACAATCAAGGCCGCGCTTGTGTTAATTTACAAAAATCATAAACAATTTAATACAATAAAAAATATAATTGCCAAAACAGCTATAAATATTGTATCTATAAACATCTGTGCATGACGCAGATAGTTTATGACAAGTAGCAATATATATTATTTAAGAAACATGTTCAAGCTGTTATCAATACGAAAAAGCAACAGACCATTGAAATACGTATATAGAAGAAGATGATAGCGGAAACTTACGTATCTATTTACAGTATGTTTAAAGAATTATTAAGGAAATAGGTGGTCATCTTCAACAATGTTTATATATTAATAATTTATATATTTGAAGATTGGTCCTTATTTAGCAAGTAATATACTAGAGCCATTGGAAAGAAAAATACGTATGTGTATATACTCGCTGTGTATATTCGTTGCATCAATAGCTTTGCTTACTTTTCATTTGCAGAAAATATGTAGTGTTTTAACTAAAGTTCCTAGAAAAAAGTTCGGGAATTTATTTCAATCAAAGATTGTAATAAAAGAAATTTATTTTATTCATGATTATCTTTGTTCTTAAAAAATATAACAGACCATCTTTTAACCAACTATGAAGTTAGATTAAAGGGAAATAGTGCTCTTCTTTTTTTCTTTTTTACATAAATGATATAAAATGATATAAAAAATTTTTTACATAACTGCTTTTACCTGGATAACTATCACTACTAATTTGGTACCGAATGAAAGTTTAAATATTAAATAATTTGCCAACATAGACGATATAATTGTCATTTATAAATGCGACATAATTCTTATTTAGAAATATGAAATATATTAAATAAGTGCAAATAGAAACAAATTTAAATGCGAACTTTCATTAAACGCTAATTTCAGACAGATTATTGCTAGCTTCTAAGCAATTGCCTATTGGCTATTGGTTGCGTTAAGCAGAATAAGCAGCTTTACACTGTTGCAAGATTTTCAATTGAACGACACCAAATTATGTCTTTCCAACATGTTTGCCTATCAGTTGTCATTTTTTACAGTATAGTAAAAATATGCTGTTTAGGCACAACATATTATAAGATCTGAGTTCAAAAGTGAGGTCAAAAACAATAAGATAGATTAAATAGAGGAAAATGGAATTATGTATACGTATAATAATTTCAATTAAAATAATTAACGTGTATTAATTTAAATAATTAATGTTATTAATATTAATTATAAATAATTAGCAAGGTTCCACATCAGTTCCAGCAATAACTTGAGATGATGAACATATAAATACTGTTCCTTTGGATATTGATAATGCACAATTGGAAATAACAGAAAACTAGTTCAATAAGCTGTGTGAAAGAATCTATAAGAGGTAATTAATCGATCTGTTTGAACAATTTAATATCCATCTTATACGAGTTACAATTGTATACAATTTAACATCCATCTGTATACGAGTATGACATATAGAGTAGTAATAATTGCGACAAAAATATTACAAATGTAAATCTTAGAGAGCAGTTATTTGTATCTTACAGTTGTTTCCGATATCCTATCAAAGTAGCATCCTCACGTTCTCGTTTGTATAGTGCCAACATCGAAACGTCAAAAGATTTTTGCTCTGTCTTATTTCCATGTGACAACTTATGTGGGTGACCAAATTGCTTGCTAATGTCGCCCTCTTAGGTACGAAGTACAAACTACAAACTGTAATTTCCTCTTTCCATTCCTCCATACTCTTAATGGTGATTCATTGGAGTTTCGTTTAACAAATTCGAGTAGTTGTAATATTCTTAATAAATAAGTTTTGTTCTAAGTGTATACAAAAAAAAAATAGTTAAGTTTAGAAATATAGACGATATATATTTCATTACTTCTTGATATAACCGTACTTATTTAGCAACCATTTTTCAACGTTCTGCCACGTTTGTAAAGCTCAACACTTAGGTGAAGTTTGTACGGTTTTCCGGTTTAAGCTGATATTTAGCGTAAAAAGAAGAAAATAGTTGGATATCGCAATAGTGGTAGTACATTAAATTATATATAATTATTACTTACTTATTAAAAATGGCACATATTTCATTCATTTATTTAACTCAATATTTCTAATTATTCATTAGTGTAACCTGTATTTCTATCATTAACTTACATTAAAAATTGCTTTTTTATTCTGCAGAATATAAAAAAGATACATCATGGTCAACGTCAATCCAAGAGTTTTCTTTGATATAGAAGTAGGTGGCCTTCCAATGGGCCGCATAATCTTTGAACTCTTTGCGGATATATGTCCTATTACATGTGAAAATTTTCGTGCTCTCTCTACTGGTGAAATGGGAGTTGGAAAAACAACTGGGAAACCATTACATTATAAAGGAATTGTATTTCATAGAGTTGTAAAAGAGTTTATGATTCAAGGTGGTGATTTTGTAGTAGGTAATGGTACTGGCGGAGAATCTATCTATGGCGGTACATTTGCAGGTAAAAATATAAATTTAATTTGGTATAAATAATGTTATATTTCTATCAACGTATTTTTTATAATAATTTAATGATATTCCTTTAAATTAAGTTATAATATATGATTAAATTTAAAAGTTTTTTTTTGCAATTAATTTGCAATCAGATATATTTCTCTCTCTCTCTTTCTCTCTCTCTCTCTCTCTCTCTCTCTCTCTCTCTCCTCTCTCTCTTTTTCAGTTAATAATATTATTTTTTCAGATGAAAATTTTGTTTTGAAGCATAATAAACCATTTTTATTATCAATGGCAAATCGTGGTAAAGATACAAATGGATCACAATTTTTTATGTAAGTAAAAATATTGGTATATGCATGTGTATAATTTTCTCAATAGATTATTTCCTTATAGCATATCAGATGGTATTGTAGACTATTCCTTTATTTAATATAATGATATATTCTGTATATTAAAATAGAGATTTATTTAGTAAATCTAATTATTTTATATATACAAATTATATTTATTACATATATAATTACAAAATTAACTATTTAATCAATAACAGTTGACAAAGTTATTGTTTGTCTGTAGTCTGTAATTTGTAATAATTTCCTGAATATAAAAATTTTATATGATGACATCAGTGGCAGATTTACACAGAGGTGGTGGAGGTAATCATCTTAGGCAACATATAATAGAGGCCTCACATGACAAAATAAATTTATTTTAATATCTGATGACTGTTTTATTATTTTTATTTCTGTATTAGCGACTATAATCGAATTTGGACAATGTATTTTTCATTTCATCATGCATGAACACAGTTGGAGTAAGAAAATATATATTCTGTATAATTGATTTATTTTAATGGGGTCCTAAAAATGGGTAATGCCTCAGGCCCCTTGAAGATTAAATCCGCCAATAGATGACATATACTATTTGATCAAGTAATTGAAAAAGAAATATAGTTTCTATCTTTCTATCGTATCAATATCATATCAATCCTATAAATGTATCAAAAAAGTTATTTATTTATATAATGTATTTTCGTTTTTTATTTATTATTTTTGCATGTTAGTATGGAATAATTTTAATAACAATTTATATATTTTGAATAACTAAAAAATTATTATCTATATTAGTTGATGGTGGTGATACTAGATATCCAAAAAAGGGAATGAAATTAAATAGAAATAACTGGGCAATTATTGCATTTATAAAAAGTAATGCCAAACAACATAAAGCAAATAAAAATTAAATAGATGTTTTTAATCATACTACTTATCTTATTCCACAAGAAATGTGGTATTTGGAACATTTCATTATTACACATAGGACTTGCAGAGAATCTTGAAAAGAATAGTGATAATATTAAATGTGAAAGAATGAATAACTATAGCCATGTTTTTGTGTAGTCATGAGGGAAGGGTCTGCACACCACTACTACAACACAATGACCACTGAACGCTGGCTCTTTCTGTTCATCTCTCATCACCTTAATCATATTTTGTTGTTGTAGTACAACACAACCAGCGCCTCACCTCGACAAGTGAGTAAATAACAAACTAAATAATTAAATTGTAACACTGTATACATTCTTCATGGAATTTTCATAAAATGAATAGTGTCCACGTCGTTTTCGGAGAAGTAGTGTCTGGCCAGGAAGTTGTTATGCACATTGAGGGTTTACCTGTTGATCGTATGTCCCGTCCATTGCAGGATGCTAAGGTTGTGAATTGTGGAGAATTAGTATTGAAAACTAAAAGTAAAGGTCAGTAATATAAATTTTTATGAAATTTTCAATTGTAATTTATATAAAAGACAAAAAAAATATTTAGTAATAAATAATTGTTAAATAAATGTTTATAGGAAAAAAACACGAATCAAAACGTAGCTCTTCAGAATCAGATTCTGATTCTCATGCAGAGAAAAGCAAGAAAAAAAAAAATAAAAAAAGGTATAGAAAAATTAAAATAATTCTCATTATTATTGTAACATAACGTGACTCTTCTATATTTTGTATATTATATCCTTATGTTATACATTAGTAAGAAAAGGGTTAAATCAGAAGATGGTGAAATCCATGATTCAAACGAAGATGAAAATGAGAAACCTCATCCACTTGTATCCGTTACAAAAATCGATCCTGATGAAATACCTGAGGTTCCTGCAAATAAATTTTTATACAGAGCAGGACCTACAAACAATGCTAATCAAAAAGAATTTCGACAACATTTTGGCAGAGAACGTATACGATTACGTAGAAAGACTGGACGTGTCTTTAAAGGACGAGGTGTATTTGTAAGTATTTGTGATTTTTACTTTAAAAGTAAAAATACAATGATCCATCTCGTATCATCCTTTTTAATAATCTGTTTTGTGTTACTAATCTACGAATTAGGCAATATGGATATGAGGATAATTAGGATATATGATTTCTTTTTTTACATCTATAGTTGTACGTAAATGAATGGGTACATCTGTAAGAAGACTTTTAAAATGATTGCATATTTGTATAAAGGAACTTGATGCCAATTTCATCATAAAATAAATTTAAAAAGTAACACATCATAAATTATTATTTCTAATTTTTACAAATTTCAGCGTTATCACACCCCTTCGCGAAGCCGCTCTAGAAGTGTAACTCCACCACATTGGAAGCAAGCACAAAATCGTACTATCAAATTACATGAATTTCAGGTATGTTTTAAAATTGTGACATTTGATAAAGATCAAGATAAATTATTATGTATTTATTCAAATTTTGTTTATAGAAATTGGAAAAGGAACGATTAAAAAAGGAAGAAGAAGGAGGCAAATCCGAAGGCGATAAAATAGATAAGTTTGAAGAGCGGATTGATAAAGATAATTATTTAATGGAAAAATTTGAAAGTAGCGCGTGTATACCCGAACAGTTGGAAAATAAAGAAAATGATCAAATAGAAGAAAAGAATACCACGAATAAAAGCGTACAAGAGAATGAAGATAATGTAAATAAAAATTTGGATATTAATGAAGTGACATCAAATGATAAACTAGATACAAAACGTAAAAATGAGAAGTCTATAAAACATGAAACTAGTCGATACGATAGATACGATTCGAGAGATAGAACCAAAAGACGCAGCAGTAGACGCTCTAGATCGAGAGGTCGTCAAAGATCGAGAGATAGAGATTATGATCGCAGATCTAGTCGTGATAGAAGAAGTAGGAGAAATTATTCTCCTCGTAGACGTGATTCATATAGAACAAACAGATTTGGCAGAGATAATTATAGATATTATGATAGACGCAACGATTACAGGAGAGGTACGTCTAATGCACAACATGATACAGATGGAAATACATCTTATTTTAATAGGGATAAACCAAAGAAAAATCAGAACGTTTCTGATTCTGTAGATCAACCAAAATTTAAACGACATTCACGTTCAAGCAGTTCCAGTAGTCAGCACACTAAAGAATAAATAATTTTTGTCTTTATTCTCTTTTCACACTCGTTCAAAAATGAATACAAAGTAATAGCATGGAAGTGCTGATACCTCTTTATAAAAATAAACCTTACATTATAATGTTTTCTTAATCCTGTATTTGTAATACGTCATGCACACTTTTCGTCTGGATCCTGGTAAATTATATAATAAAAATAAGTACTATTTTTTGGCAAGTTACTAGGTTTTCGTGTATTTATTTAAAATCCTCACTTTAACATTTGTTTATTTCTTGTAATTATAAGTTTAATCGATAAAATATTATTCTTTCGCTGTTATTAGAATTGTTGTAAAAAAAAAAACGTTGAAAGGATAAAATAATAAATGTTAGTATTTTGGATAGAATCATTTGTATTTATACATTAAATATGATTCATAATTGCCATTACTAATAAATTTTCAGCTTTTTTGTATAATGCTTTTATTGTATGTTCTTATATTATAAGCAGAAAGATTCCTAAAAATAATTATTAATTATGTACAGATCATCTGATTTTGAGCATTGACTAATAATGCAATATGCAATACCCTATAATTATTACATATTTACAGATTATGAATATCTATTGTAAAAGAAGCAATTCTTGTAATAGTAGCACTATGCAGCACTTTAATCAGCAAATCATTTGTATATGCTATTTATCTCCGTGTTAGGATTTTAATTATCGTAAAAATACCGTATACACATACTGATCACTAAGTTTGATGTAAAGGTATCGTTCTTATAACGTTTCTCTTCTGACATATATTAATATATTTCTAATTATAATTTAAATTTTACATTAATTTCCATTGAATCATCAATATAAAGCAAATTATTATTGCGCAAACAAATATTTATAATAATCATTATTTATTGTTACATTCTTTCTTTCCTGCATTTTAAACAAGAAACCTATTATATTATAAATTATGATTATATTTTTTTATTATATAATAAAAATTAAACAATTCTTAACAATCCGATATAAGACAAAATATTAAATTAATAAGTGAATAAACAACAACATTTCTAGTAAATCTTCAAAATACAAAATTAATAAGAGAAACTTTTTAAATAAATCAATTCTCTTACACAAGTTATACTATACCTTCAACCATTGAATTATATTTAAGTTACCAAATTAATTTTTTGCATTTCTATATATCCAATATAAAATAATTCATTTTGATAGTACCAATTATAATGTTTATAAAGTATTAAAAAATATCTAAAGAAAAGATATTAATTTTTAATTTCATCGCGTTTATAACACAATACACTTCAAAATATTTTGTTTATGCTTTCTATCATTAATTTGGAAAAACTCAATTATTTATATTTTCTATGATATTATAACCAAATATAAAATGTATTCGTAATATAAATCCAGCTCATATCAAATTTATTTATATTTTACTCCAATAATATGATTCGGAAAATATGCATTGCATTTAGAGAAGTCAAATGTAATAGATTTGCCTATGAATATTATAACCAAGAAGATGCAAATATAAGTCTTATTAATTAAACGTTCCATAATTTGTTTGCACAAATAATTATTCAGACAAATTTTAATATTCATCTTCCTTTCTAAATTGCTATTGTCACTTAAAATTTTATCCATCTTCTATAAAGTACAAACACTAGATGCTAGATAAGTACTCTCCTCTTATTAGGACGTAATATTTATATGTATTTAAATAAAATATACAATGCTCGATTTCAAACATACTTCTTCGATATAATTATTCAAAAATTGTGACTATAGACAATTTAGTTCAGTGTCCATTGTAGGATAATACTTTCATTCATTGTCATGCCTACTTATCAATTGCATCATAATAAATATAATATTCGTAAAGTATTTGAACAACCTGTTTATCCTTTAAGCGCTGTTATCGTTAACAAGAGATTGCGTAATAATAAACAAGTTAAATGAGTCTTGACTTCATTTCAAATTTATGAGCATTCAGTACTATGGAAGGTCACAGAGAATCACGATGCCAGACCCATGTTTTTTTCGTGTGATCAAACCTGTGAGCTAGCCATTGCTGTTCCAATAATCGATACCTATCTTGGCTAAGATACAAAGGCTTACCTCGTCTATAAAAATAGAGATAAATTATATTATATTAAGTTTTTAACTAAATATCTCTCTAAAATGTTTACATGTATTATTACCACACCTACATAAATGAGAATAATTTAACTTTATTTTATGACAATTATTAAGATACAATTAGATTATCTAAGCAAAATGTATGACAAAATTTCAACAAAGTAATAAAAAACAATAATACTAATTGTCAAAATACTTACTTTAGATCTCTGTCTTCTTCTGCAAATGCATCAAGATATAAAGATCCCCATGGACAAGCTCTTCGACCTCTAATTACAATAATATAAGTTGATGTTACCACTAAATATATGCCAGTTCCACCACCACAATCAATTGAATGCTATAAATAAATATTTATACATGTGAATTTAAAATAATCGTTAATTGATAATAATATTAATTAAGAACATAAAAAGAAATATACCTGAACAGCTTCACACACATTCATCTGCTTACAACAGTTCTGCTTTAGGCAGACAATAGCACCACATAATAAACAGATACTAATTTCCTGAGGAACTGAATGACATTGACGACATTGCCGTTCATGATAATACTAAAAAAAAAATTATTAATTTATGAATCCACAGAAATAAAAAATATTGATATAGTACATTATAAATGTATATAATTTACCGTAAAGATTTTTTCATATTCTCTTGGGAGATTGAGCAGTTTCGGTATTTGCCAAGATACATGCTGTTCCTTTATTAAATTTCTAGCTGCATCACTTCTATTAACAAAAGCAAGTAACTGATCGCACCATAGGCGAGGAACAGAAATACTTGCATCTACATCTTGCCAATTTAGTGCCACTGTTGAATTGAAATTATCCCAATCCATACCTTCTGCCACTAATTCTAAATAATACACTAATTTGACAAATTCAAATTGGCGTGACCTAACAAAAGGCAATGGTTGTTCGTATAGATGATATCGGAGTAAAGCAGCCACTCTTAAAAACGGTAAGCATAAAGACTGTATCTGAAAGAAACATGATAAATATAAAAAGAGCCAAATTCAAATGTATCTATATTTTTAAATAATTGTATAATAATGTATTTTTAATAATTTTGTATTTAATTTTATAATATTTTTGAATAAAACTTACCTGTCGTTCAATCCAATGTGTTTTCACTCTGGCATAAGATACAGAAGATGAAGTTGATGGTTTATGAATAGCTTCGTCTGTACGATAAAGATCACTGTCACTAAAATATTCGATTACTCTGCATAGTATAATCTCTAAAGAAGTGGCAGTACATTCGCCACATTGGCCTCTTCTTAAAATTGTATTTCTTTCTGCTTGTAAAAGATCACAGCTTATTTGCACTATGACTTGATAGTACAGCAAGTTGTATATAACTTTCACAACGCTCGAGAAGTAAGCTGAAAATCAATTACAGTATAATAAGATAAAAAATAATACAATTTGGTTTTATACAATTTACCTTGATCCAAGTGTAGTGGAAGTAGTAATATAAATTGTATAAGAAGAGCAGTTGGATCTCTGAGTAACAATGGAACTTCTCTTTCATGTGGCGTTAATGCAAGTGGTGCACAAGGTTCTGCAGGTATGCCAGATAGTTGCTGCCAAGTATGATGTACTGGCCATGTTGTTAGTACTTTTGCGTGCATTGCAAGAACATGAAGGAGAGCGACTGCAATTACAATAGGCGATAATTAAGAATATATATAAATAGTAAATAATTGTGGAACTAAACATGGAACTATTTTTAAAAAATGATGAATATTATCAACCGATCATACCAATACAGTCACGTTTTGGTGTTAAAGGTATAGAATTAGGCGAAGGAACATATAACGATCCACCACGTTGTACGAGTTCAACCTCAAAATTAGTTCTTGCTATAGAAGTTACAAAAAGGAACAAGCTTTGGTGACTAGGAGAACAGTTCTTTTGCTTATATTTTAAATATGTGCAACTTGTCATATCTTCCATGGCTTTTCCCATTGCTACAGCTAAATTTGATGAGACCTGAAATTATAAAATGATTATCAAAGATGTTGAAAATGTATTGAAAATTTCTTAAAAAAAGAAACCTTATAATAAATTAACACTTACTGGATTTCGTTGTATCTCTTTTAAAAGGTTATTTAACTCTGAAAGTATTATTGCCGGAGAGGCTTGATAAGATCGTACTACTGCTGCACACTCTCCTAATTGCGGTGATAATGGCAAAACAGAGTTAGCTAATTGTCGACAAAGCGGGCAAAAATATTCGCCTGTATCAACTGCTAGACTTGGTTGCCTTTGTTGACTTTGTAACGATTGTAAATAAGATTTTAAACAATCTAAATGTAAATGATGACCACATGTTTGTACATGAACACCTCCTTCCCAACCCAAATTAACAGATAGTAACCATGAAAACTGTAATACACAAATTAAATTTATATATTACATTACTTAAATTACATTATTCTTTTAGTTTTTAAATTTATACATACAGAACAAATGACTTACCGTATCGAAATGTCGATTTAATTCATCTATTCTATGATCAAAATGAGCACCATGTGTGTCACCTTTCGGTATAGGTGGATCTTCATCAGATGTAGGCAAAATGAGTCTGTCTGACCGTTTTCTTCCGTGACCAATAACACTAGTTGCCTGTAATTAAATTAATATTAAATGGAGAAGATCCTTTTATATTACATATACATTCAATAATAAAAAATTTCATAAAGAACCTTATATATCATACAATACCTGTACTAGTACAACTAGACCCATGGGTTTATCTTCACTACTTGGTGTAGTTTGATTACATATCACACAATCATATTCCTTTTGTCTAGTCAATTTTGTAGTATCATCCTCTTGATCCCAATCCATTCCTGATACACCTGCTTCATCTGTATATTTGATATGAAAGAATAATAATGAATAAGACCATAGAACAATTTTGTCATAACATTTCATGAATATTCATTATAAGAAAATAATCTTTCTTTGTTTTTGAAGGATAAATCTTACCTGTTTTCATTGCTTTTTCCATAAATTGTTTTTGTTTATTGGCAAATTCTGCCATAAGTTTTTGTTGCCTTTCTTTTGCTCTTTTACGCCTTTCTTCTCTTTCTCGATGTTCTCTTTCACGTTGTTCATCCTCACAATCTTGCATACGTGGCCATAATTTATTTCTGCTTTCTATGATAGTATCTTTACACATGGGGTCTAAATTTGCTATTTTCTTAAGAAGTTGTGAAATAAAGAATGGGCCATCGCCAATCCTAGATTCTTTAGCTGGTGCAGCAGTGCTACTACTTGCTTCACTATCTACCATTACACTTTGGTCAGGATTATAACTATCTGGTACTCCTGATAACTGAGAATGTAGTTTTAAAAGCAATGAAATTATGCTTTCTCCTACTTTCACAGTTTGTGGCCCAACCTAATAAAAAATTTACATTAGTGTCAAGCATAAAAAAAAAATAAACAAACAATATCAATAAAGTGACACTTACTTGAGGTTCTCTTCGCTTGCAATGCTTATGCATGTTTGACGTTGATGGAACAATATCCGTCGTTGTTGCTCCTGTAGTATTAAGTCGTGAATACATTGTTTGTGTACTCATTATTTCGTTACCTGCCATAACAGCAGGGCGTTGAGGTACAGGCGGTAATGCGGGCTGTTCACCAACCATATCTAGTTATAATTAAATAAAAATTATTTTTTATTGCATGTTATATAAATGGTACTAAAAATGAATGTCCTGATGTCATATAAGTATGAAATTTATAAAAAAGAAAATGATATATAATATTTATTTCATATTTGTCTAGTTAAAGTAAGCTCTAATTATTGGAGAAACTGCTGATTAACTAAAAATTACAAATATAGATAAATTTGCTACTAATTGATAACTAAACATATATAGTATTGAATTTTTACAGATTACACATTACATATGTACACATATCATATGGTATTTCAGTATTTGGGATTTTATCAAAAAACTTAGACTTACAGATTCTATTAAAAGTCAGCTCTTTTGTAGAAGGAATGTTTTAGTAGGTACTTTTGAAATGCCAAGTTATATATTATTTACCCAGATATGAGTGGACAATAAAGTGTTAAAAAGGATTTTCTATTGTTATTTAAAAATAAAAAGAAATAATTCTCTTGTAATAATTCTATTAAATTATAAATTATTATAGTAAGGATAGAGAATTGTGACAGAGTGGATACAATTAAAAACAACATACTGTTTGGTGAAGGAGGTGATTCAAGGGCAAGGGCCATGGATTCTTCAGTGGATGGTGGTAAAGCTCTTTGTAGAGGCATTAAATCACCTTCAACGTTACCATGTTGTATGGCAACAATTCCATCTTCAGGTATAATTGCCATGTCAAAGTCGACTAAAATATAAGGAAAAAAAAAAAAAAATATGCAAAACACAACTATTTTCTAAAGTAAGTAATGTTTCTAAGCTATTTCTGATGCTACACAATATTAGAAAATAACAATTGTTTAAAATTATTATTTTTTATAATTTTTGCTACTATCTTATCTTAAATTTTTCATATAAAATTATAAATTTAATACGTAAATCTATAATAAAATCCATGTAATTTATATAAAATATAAAAATTTGTGTGTGTAGAGATAAACTTAATAAAGTATATTTAAAATTAAACATGGTTATAGGGAATATTTGGTAGTCTGGTTAGAATATTGGAAGGTCAAATTGAATGTTCACATTCACTCATATCGTCAATCTCTCAAATAATGTACAAAATTCAATGTTATAATACACCTGAGTAGTAAAGTCAGATTTAAACATTTTTATTATTTACCACAAAAGGAATATATTTACCAAATCATTTCTTAAAATTCCTTTCTCTTTTGTCTAAGAAGAACAAATTATAACTTACCACTTGCTGGTGGTAAAGCTGGAAGAGAACCAACATTTACAGTGGTCGATAAATCATTATTATCATTAATTGATTCTACTGATGGTAGAGCCAATACTTCCAATGAACCTTCCTCAGATCCATCATTTAACATTAAAGTAGTAGTAACTTCAGTTGCTTCACCTTGAATTTCCCATTCAAATTCACCTAAAATACACGCATAAATATCACATATTTTATGTATATAATTAAACATTTATTATTTAACGATATATTCTAAAAATTTATATAAAAAAAATTACTCTTACTGTCTGAACTATTTGGTTCTGGCTCTTGGACTAGAATTATTTGAGGTATCACAGTCCTCAAGTTTTCTGATAAATTATCATTTTCATACCAGCCTGCTAAGTCCATATCTTTAATCGTACGAATTGAACTAGCACCCATATATTGACATAAAGGGTTGATCTAGATAATCAATTGAGATAAAATTAAATACTCAGCTTTTTATATAACTACTAAAATAAAAAGTTTTGTTATTAAAATCAATGTTACTTACAGACTTATTAGGTAATTCTGCAGTAACAACTGCCATTTCTAGAAGATAAATGGCTAATGCCATAACATGCTCTGATATATTATGTCCATTCACAGCCTTATATAATATTATAAATATCATAGCATGAAATACTCTAGTACGTAGGACAAGACGTGGATCATCATAATCTGGTGAAACTGGTGCAGGATATCGAAAAGGTGGCCATGGTGTTGCATTATTCTTTAATTTACCTGATTGTTTTACACTAAATAATACAATATCAGATTATATATATATATATGTGTGTATATAAATTTTATTATTTTGCTCATATGCTTTGTATTACTAAATTTTTAAACTTACTATTCAGTAAAACGATCCATAGATATTTGAAAATCTCTTCGATGAACAGCCCTTAGTAAAACATGTAATGGATCAAATAATTCATCCCAAACTCGTGGTTTAGGACCATACATGCCTTGCTGCATATATCCACTAGCTTCAAGATTTGGAGCTCGGTATTGTGCTACCTGTAAAGTAATTATATACGAATAGGAAAAGAAATAATATATTAAAAACTATATAAAAATAACAAAAACATACTTCAGCTAAAACAGATTCAAAATCTCTGTTCTGCGTAGTGCCACACCGTTCTGGCATTAATTCCATTAACTGACTATGAGTTTTATCTCCCATACATAACAATGTGACCATTTCAAGACAGGACATTTCAGGGTCAGACAAACCTGAAGATAATTTTCATAAATAGTGGTATAACAAAAGTACTACATATTTAATAATAATAATATATACGTACCTAAATTCGTTCGTACATTAACTAAAGTTGCCAAAAATGTTAAACAGCTTTCTAACATAAGAGTATCATGTTCACCTTCTAAATATTCATTTTGAGGAGCATGATATAAACTCAGACTCATCCATTCTTGCACATGAAATCTATGTAAATAATAAATATCATATTACGTAGTATGTTCATACGGAAATAATTACAAACTTTGGAAGAAAGTATATTACTTTTCAATAACAGTTTTTAGGAAAACATCTGGCTGTAGTTTTGTTGCACAAATTTGTAATAAATACAAATCTGCATCAACCATTGAATTGCAGAAATTACACTGTATATATGTCATAGCTTGTCCTTTTATTTGCAATCCATTGCGTACCCATAATCCATTTAAAATTTCAGAAAATGCCACCTAAAAGGAAATAATTTTATGTTTAAATATTATGGTTTACATATAATTTTTATTTGATAACTAATTTTTTAAAATTATTTCAACAATTAAGAATATTTTCATCAAAAGCTTAAAAGTAGTATATTTCAAATTGTCCACCTTTTTCCTAAGTCATAATAAAAAGAACAAAGTACTTCTCGCTAAATCCTATATTAAAATACTTCTAAAAAAAAATAAGAGAAAACAATACATGTTACTTTCATTTCCTTAAAATCTTATAATATTGAGTCGTTTGGAAATTTCTTAATAAAATTTAAGAAAAATTCAATTGATATATTTGTGGAAAATAAATATCTTATACAATATTTCCTTCAACAACTTTTTACTTTATAATCTTTTCCTCAAAAAACTTTTGATTTTTTGCAAAAATGAATTACTCCAAATGGTTTTTGCAAGCCTTTAGCACATTAAATTTTTTATCATTAAAAAACTTTTATAAGGATCGAATAATAATAATTAATAATTGAATAGTACTATGTTCATGGGATAAAAGATACCAACCAAGATGTAATAACTTTTGTTAAATCTTCATCCATATGAGCGATCTAATGTCCTGCCGAAAAACAAGACTTCCCATTGATCAATTCTGACCATTTTTCTTTTATTTTCTCATGTAATAGATTCAATTAGAGGCAGTATTTATGATTAACGATTTTCTTCGTTTTTCGATAGTTTATAATAAATATTCCCTTTACAATCCTACGAATATATAATAAAATTCTCTTCAAATCTATCTTTTGTACTTTGTTGTACAGAATTCATTTCTCATCCTCTTTAATTATTTACTTCAATAACGTATGATTTTCATTATGTTTTAATAATGAATTTCAGATGGAAATGCTATCTATTAAATTTTTCTTTATCAAAGCACTCGTGCATCATAACAATCGATAGTAGCATTGTATTAGTTTGATAATAGATTGATTGAAGCATCCAAATCATTTCAAATACTAATATACTGCATTATTTGATATTTTCAACACGACGAGCAATTTCTCAAGTAGGATATCGTGGATTACTTTCAATTAATGTCTTTATTTCGTCATTTTTAATAACGAGTGATTGGCCAGAGCATTTTATATCTTCCAAACAAAAATTACCAGTTTTGAGATGTAAAGACCGCTTGTGTACCGTACTTTTACCAATAGCATCATTTCTATAAACCATACATATCTTTTTCTTCGTTTCAACTGCATTTTTACTCTTACGATAGTAAAAAAACATTAAATGACGAAAATACACTTTTCTATTTTTCATCATCAACGAGCGTTTTACACGCACAATATATTTTATTGCTTTTTTAATATAATTTTTAGAATTATCGTTTTTGAAGTTATATTGAAATGTAACAATGTTAGCAACAAATGGCGACCATTGAAAGCTTTAGTAATAACATCTGATAAAAACGTTATGAACTTTTCGACAATCCAATACAATAATCCCTCGATACGTCCACCAATCCGAAGTAGTTTAGAAAGACTGAATCACGCACGATGTCGCAGCACGTCAGTTCGCAACGGTCCTTTCAACGTAAACGATGGCATGTTCCCTTCTCTTTTCTTCTTTCTTTCTTAAAAACCTTCATGCCAGCTTGGACCATTTCATTCGTTAACTTCGAAAAGTGTATTATATATCGGTTTAAAATCGAAAGAAAACATTGGAAGGAAGAAAATAAGAATTTTATTACCATTAGCGAAGAGTTGTAGAAGATTATCATAGAAAATTGTTTAAAAATGACGAGAAAATGGAGTGGAAAAGTGCTTTCAATGATTTTGATTCTTATATCCTTTCATTTTCAACCAAACGATAGCTTAGGAGTCTTCACCTTTGGTGATGTAGGCGAGATACTTAGATTTGGCCAAGAAACTATGCATGGTATGCTCGAAACTTTGGATATTATTACAGACACTGTACCCGGTATGGAAGATAATATTCCATTTATAAAGAGAATGGAGAAGGTACTAAAAAATCGTATAAACGAGGTATCGCATAAGCTTGATATTTACCAAGAGAAGACGCAGGCCAGAACACAGAAAGTATTAGAGCAACTAATGAGTAATTTACCGATGAAGTTATCTATGGAAGAAAATTTTCGTAATTTTGATCATTACGTTGGTCAGATCAATGACCTTTACGATGTCTTTGTGAAGTATGCTACAGCGCCTGAAACATACGAAAGGTTTACGCTCGAGGATTTTGCAAAAGCCAGTATCTCGCCTGGTCTAGGTGCTCTTCCGGATGTATTGAAAACACTTCATCGTTTAGTTGTTCCGAGTGAATCGCAGCTATACAATAGAAGTATTATCATCTCTTTTTCAAATCAAATGAAGGTAAGTTCACAAGAAATAGCGCATTTTTCTTCGTGCAATTTTTCATGAATGAATGTTTTTTCGATGAGGTAGGGAAAACTTTCAAAATCTGATAATTATAACGCTAGAATTTTTTTGATGAATTCTTTGAACGACACTAAATTTTTTATGTCGAGAACGATACGCGAAAGCAAGAAATAAGCATTTGTAAATTCTGAATACCTATGCTACCTTCCGATTTTAATTTTGGAATTAAAATGCATAAATACATTCGACGATATAACGACGAAGTGATTCGATTATCGTACGAGCGATATAAACCTAATATAAAATCGGAGAATATATATTCTTATTTTATACGAATATTGTTAGACAGGAAGTTACTAGATTTTATCAATTTTAACTACCATGAAAGAACGACAAATGAACGAATATCCTGTCACTCACTCAATCCACTCTGATAATCCCTGCTCATATTACGTATCTATTAACCATGAACAAGTCATCGGAGATTGAAGAATATATCGGTTGAAGAATATTCGACGAATTACACGGATAAATTGTTGAAACAATAAAATATCTGCCCATATCAATGTTTATGGCTTTTCAAGATATAAGTTACAAGTATTTCAATACGAGTGGATAGTAAACAAACGATCTGCAGATTTTGCAAGTAATCACATTTTGCACAATTTACCTTGTTGTAACATTTTAACTCGCGCAAAAGATAAAAAATTATATATAATATATAATAAAAGAATTAAATAATATATAAATTAATTATTTAATTGCGGTCGCGGAAGCGATGTAAGTTCACACATAAATATATAAAGAAAAAAGAATATACGCGTATCCTATTAAGATAGAAGTCGTTTAGATTTAACAAGAAGCTAGAAACAAATAATGGCAACAAATACAAAACGACTTACAAAGAAGGGTGATTCATCTTTAACTTAAACCCTTTCACTATCCTTAAAAGCCTGTTGTATATGTTACTCTATTTATGCTATAAAGTATCGAAGAAAAGAAAAAAAGAAGAAAAGATAAAGCGACTTTGAAAGTCGTTCAACCATCCTGCACATCAATAATCGAATACCGATCTCGAATCGCTAGTTAAAGTAGAAAATATTCCAGTTCTATGTATACTCACGCATACAGTTTTTGATTCAAGCTGTATTCGTGCAGTGTAGTCAACGAAGTAGAAAGAGAAAGAATGAGAACGGTATGAGGGACATGCGCAGGATACATAATAACATTACTTACTCGAGAAGTAGAGGGGAGAGTGAAACGATGAGAAGTAAACGAGAAATCTCCCAGTCTAGTTTAAAACATTTGGAAGGAGTGTTCGTGAATTTTTCGTGAAGAAGTGCTTACGTATATTATCAATTATTTTTTAGAAAAATTAAAAAATACTAGAATACGCAAACATTGCAAATCAGTTTAATGTGCAATTAAATACTGTTTTTAACAAGCAAGCATGCTTGTAAAGTAACTGATAAATCGCAAGATTACGTCTCGCTTTTTTCTCTTTTTCAAGATTTCTCGAGAAATCAGTTTTAAAAAAATAAAAAATAAATGCGCGATATAACAATCATGAACGTCAACATATTTCTTCCTTTATAAAATAAAAAGAAAAAGAAAACTACATGACAAAGACGCAAAGAATGCTACATTCTCATATTTCTTGTCGCGTTTTATAAGCGCTTATAAGTCGCGTGGATCACGAGTAAAGCCTTTGTCTCTTTAGTAGAGTGACAATACTTGTATAATATATTACCTATTGTTTTAAATTGAACTTTGTAAAAAAGAACTAAAATCCTTGTTACTTGAAATGTATGTTACTTATGATTATTTTACTATAAAGTACTACTATTAAAGTATCGCTTACGAATTCGTACATACTCTAGACAAAAAAAAAGCAATTGTAATTATATAATTTGCACCTTTCTTAAAAATGAATCTTACAATTTGAATAAATGTAAGATATCTTCGTTGATTGTGAGACATGTTACTAAATATTTTGACATAATAATATCAGTTTATTACAATATTTATTTTTTGATGGCGATTGGATTTGAACGTCCTAGCAACCTAATAATAGTTAATTATATTATATAGTATACTCGAAAGATTTATCACGTGTCTCTATAAGGATTCTTTCTTTATCCTTTGTACCGTTTAACTTGAGAATTAAGAACGCTTTTCAAATTTTTTATTGTGTATAATTCCGTAATTACATGACTTTGCTTTAATTCTACAATAAAGGAAGTAAGCGTCACGGAAAGAAATTTGAATATCGATCGCCAATGTATGAGTATAACTATCGCGTAGTAACCTTTATTTTTCATCTGATGTTGTAATGCTAATAACGCTATCTGAACCTTGGAAGTTTTCCGCGTTTTCGAGATCTCTAATTTAAAATTTTTATGTAAGATTTTAGTCACTATTGTTGAAAGATCGTTGTAAATTGTAGCCTGTTGTAAAACCAAAGAAGCTACGAGAAAGTCGGAAAAATGATACTGTTAAAGTCATTGATGTGTCTGCTTTTTTTGCTTGGAACGTGGACAATTAAAAGTGACAGTAAAAATGATATTTCTTTGATCGACGAGTTAAGACATGAATTGCTTGAGCTTGAAGTAACATTGAAAAAGGAATTGGATAATCCCAAATGGACTCTAGCTAAAGATTCTGATATATATTTATATATTATAAAATTTTATAAAAACTTCTGTAACTACATCGAACAATTATTTCCAAATAATCATCAGATTCATTTAAATTCTTTAAATTCATTATGGATTTGGGCAAGAACACAACAAGAAACAAAAGGCATAGATGAATTGTACATGATATTTAGAGAAATGCAACATGAAGTTGTAGATCAAAACATACCAGTTAATATAAAACGTCTAACAAATTTTGCAAAAACTATTTTAAATGAACCTAGTGCATCAATACCTAAAGCACTACAGCGTATAGCTGACTATATTGTGAACCAAAAATTATTCATTTCAGCTTATCAGGTAGTGTGTTTAATGCATATGATATTAGGAAACATTAAAAAAAAAAGGATCTGTATTCCTATATAAACTATTTAAATGTACTAAAACTTCTAATTATGAAGAATACATTATTATAAGCTGTTTTTATGATATGAATGAATGTTTTTATGAATGACATGAATCTTTGTTTCTATATATATACAGGAAACTTCATCTCAAATCTGTAGTGAACAACAATCTCCACAACAATTATTATTCAATTTGTACAATGCAATTGCACTTACAGAGATTAAAGGATATACAATGATGCAATTTTCTTATATGTTGTTGCGATTATATATCAATGGTATATCTTTCATTCATAAAAATATGACTTATTTAAAACATTTACTACTTATTTGATATTTAAAATATATATTTTTACTCATTATATTTTAGGTTCAAATTTTAATGAAGAATTGGAATTACTAAAGCAACAATATGCTGAAAGAACATCGGAAACATTAAGGGCAGTAAAAACTGCAATGGCTTTTGCTCCTCAGGAATTTTGGAGATGTGATCCAACCAAACATGAGTCAGGTACATCCAATAATTATATTATTTTAATAGAAATTATATCAATACTGTTTTAAAGTGATAAATAAATTATTAAATATGTTTCTTTTATCTCTCTAGACAAGACATATATGGAGTTAAAACAATTATTTCAAGGATATATTATTAATGAAGTTGATATGAATAGTGACTCTACATGTAGAGAAAATTGTGCCTACTATGGATATGCAAAAGTCCATGGATGTTACGGTAATCAATTCTGTGCACAACAACGAACATGTGGTGGTAAACTTGTAAATTGTGAATATATTGACTCTGATATGTGGATTTGTCCTTCGGTATGTACATTTGTTATTTTTCTTCAAACTATTTATCGGATACATACAATTTCTTTTTTCTCTGTGATTAAGTAGAAAAAGAGTTCAAGAAGATATGAGTACATAGAATATGAAAATGGTAAAATATATGGACAAAAACAGACTTGTCAAAAATCTCTTACTAAAGTCGACAGCTGGTGGCGTTGGCTATTTTGGCATTGCAGTTATTGTTTTTGTTATTGTGATGATCATAACTCAAGCTCAGATCGATATTTTAATCTACGACCAGTTATGGCAGATATTAAAAATAATAGGTAATAATGTCATTCCTTATTATGATATAAATACTCTATATACAAATTCACAAATTGATTGTATTTAAATTTGTAGAGTAATAACAGGAATCAAATTAACCAAATTAAACCAAATAATACATATTCAAATTCAAGAAGGAGAACTGCTTCCACGTGGAGATATAAATTCAACTACTGTTACATGGAAGCCAGTAGATGCATATACCGTTTATGATTCTAATGTTAAAAATGGGATCGATTATCATACTATAGTGTGGGAAAAACGAGCGATCGATATGGACGATTTAAAATCTCCTGAAAATCATCTTTTAACAGGTATTTTATATAAAGTTTAAATCTTTTATCACGTGTAATATATTTCTGTCTTTAATAATTTTTATTAAACATTTTTAGGTGTAAAACTACGTATGATTGGTACTCGCTTAAATTTGGAGATAATGGTAACTCCATTCAATTTCACGACAGGCAAATTAATACAACCATTACAAAAAAGTTATTGGATAAGTAATGACATTACTGACAGGTAAATTAGATTTTCTAGATGGTATTTAATGCAAAGGATATCTATTTATACCTCAGCTATTTTAGGACGGAATTAAAACTCAAGAATCCAGATATTCCACTTCGTTCAGAGTTACAACATATCTCTGATTCAGGTGTAAATCAGTATCTAAACTTTGCTCCTAGTGATCGCGAAAAAGACGCTGCACAGAGTACTATACCATTTTTAGACATTCAACCGGTGGAGCCAAACCCACCAGTACCTATAGCAGGTGCTGGGATTTTTCATAAGGGTAGGTCAGGCTCTGGAGGATTTCTTGCTTTAAAATTGATAACGTATAATTTTGCTCCACATCTACATACTGACCTGCCACCTTCACCACCCGTTATTGAAAAATATAATGAAATAACAGCAGTACTCAACTAATTCGTATTACAATTTTTCTAAATAATTAATATTACTCTAGAGTAATCATAAATGTAGTTTAATGCCAGTGTTATTTTTCTTTTATAATATTAATTCATATAAATAGAATTATCTTATCTTTCTTGTTTTAAAAAATTTGTTTTAAAACTATTAATTTTGTATGTATACAATTTTTTAAAAATGTAAACAGAATAAATAACGGTATAAATAATAATAATAATAAGAAAAAAACATTAATATTGTGTGTCGGTTTTATACATTTTTTCTTTTTTAAAAATTTAAGTATAAATTGTGCAATGTATAATAACTCATGTATAAAATACTGTGTTATTTATAACACATGTCCATTTTGTAAAATAGACATATTATTTTTTAATTCGATATTTTTTTATGGATATATCTTTAACCTACCTTTTTTAAGTTAATCTCTTCATTTTATAGAGTAGTTTTATAAGCATATTTGATAAGAATAATTAAAACTTACCTGTACTCGCAGTGGATGCATCATAAGAAGATGAAGCATGTCAGTGGGTGGTAACAAATCTTGAAGTGTTACACCTTGCTGTCTAACTGCTTGACACATAAATACTGCAAAGTATCTATGAAGGGGAAGATGAAATGATACTTGTAGACTATCACTCTGAAACAAAAAATGAAGTATATTTAATATTTTAAACCTAAAAACAATTGTCTAATCTATTATGTAACATACAATTACATTCAATAATACAAATTACTTCAATTTCAAATTTAATAATTTAAATGTAAAAATGTATCCAAACCAATCAAATTGGATCGTATGTTAAATTTAACTTTTTCATTGCTGACAAAATTAGCTGCCAGAACATCACTGTTGAACAGGACTGCATACCATATGTACAATTTGCTCGCGGATAGTTTGGCGAATTGAATTTGCTTTTTATGTCTTGAAAAGGCATTAATTTTTTGACAATAAAAATTAAAATCATAATAATAAAAATGAAAGAAAAGGACAGCAAATAATATGTTATAGACAAAACATTAACACATCCAACAAATGTATATTCGTTAATTTAGTAAGTGTTATATATCGAGAAACTTTAATTGCCCATAATATGTGAATAGCAATTATAGTCATAGTAGCGAAAAGATCAACATTACGCAAAACAACCATCCGCGAAATAATAAATGTTTATGAATTTAAAAAATAATTTAGAAGTATCATTACCACGTTAGGATGAGTATAATTCACTCCGTCTAACCAATCTTGCAAAGCTATGAGACAAAACGTAAGAACTCTTCTACTAAGAGTTGCACTTTCAGGTCCACGCAGATGTGAAACTAATGCCCACATTGGATAAGCACTAGCTTCTAATTCAGCACTGAATGCTGCATAATATGTGTTGGGTTCAAATTCAACGTGTTGACTTAATTCTCTCTGATTAACATTCATTCCTATAATAGATATATTATAATTACTCTCATTAAATAAAACCATTTTCTATAATATAAGTACATTGAACAGAATACAGATTGTTTCTGCTTTAAAAATCCCTTTTAAATAATATAATACGAAAGAATCGATCCTTTATGTAACATTATTAAAGTTTTTAACGAGAAAAATTGCCAAGAAAAGAAGATATGTTTATTACATTGCATAGAAAATGTAAATCTTACTTTACGAAAAAGAGATCAGAATAAATTACTTCATAAATACAAAAACTATCTGTTGTAATAGATAATTGAATATGTTATTAATACCTTGAAACATAGAAAGAAAATCAAACCACATTTCCAAAAGTGTGTCATCACTCATAAATCTTACAGCAACAGGTTTGTGAGAAAGAACATTATTTAAATCTGACACAAGAGGCCAGTAGCAATGTTCTTTCATTACTTGCCGTGCACAGTCAACAACATAATGAAAATTTTTATCTGGATCTACAATATAAACAAGCAATATAAATAATTAAAATAAATTAATTTAATTTAACAATGTAATATTTTACAACATAACGTATACGTATAAATAAACTATATATAATATACTATATAATATAAATAATACCACATTTATACAAAATACATACCATGTAATGTATTTTGAATTAATATTTTACTCATCATATATTTTAAACTAATAACCATTACATGTAATAATTTCAATTGGTCAACCATCCTCAATGCAAGACCTTCATTACTAAATAACTAAAATAGAAATGAACCAGTTTAGTTATAAATTAATTGAATTGAAAAGAATCATAAAAAAATATTAGAATTAATAATAATTACCTGTACGCTAACATGCACAACCCTATTGCTAAGAGTATCTGGATCTGCAGAACGTTCTAACATCATAGAAATTCTGCTATAGTGCAGAACAAATGCACGAGTTAAAGCTTCTTTATAATCAGGTTCAGGTAACATATTTAATAATAAGCATACTAATTTTTGTGGAAATTCATAGGCAACAGTCCAAAACATTAATTCTTCCAAAAAGGTTGTATGTTCTAAATGTTCTTGTAAAGATGCACATTCTGCAAATTTAAAAAAATGGATCTTTCAGTATATCAATATTTAATAATAACAATGAAGTCACATACAACATTTGTCGAAGATTTTTATAATTTACCTTTGTATTCATCAGGTGGTTCTGGATTTGGCAAAGATTTAACAGCATCTTGGTATATTTTGTTGCTATCTTGACAATAGCTATCATACTCTGATTGACCAGTGAAGATAGAAGGATCCATAAGACCTCTATACTTTTGTGGATTAGTGAGTGCTGTTGTCATAACGTGCCTCATTAGTGCACCCATATTGTTCAAATCAAGAAGCATAGTTAAATAAACATCTGCATCTTGTATAGCAACTCTATAATCTGTATATTCTCGTATACTGGGTAATCCCACTTTACTAGAACCAAAAATGTAATTCATAATATTCCAATTATTTATTTAAACAAATGTTTAGAATAAAATTGACTTACCAATTTTCTCTTAAATGTTGAATAAGACGCAGAATAATTTTGGGCATCATTGCTTCTGCAACACACATTAAATCTGAAGGTGCAGCAGATTTATTAACAGCAGCTTTTGGTCCATGCTTATCACAGAAACTGTAAATAAGAATCGCATTATTATTTATATTTAGAAAATTTTCGATTTGTGAACATTTGTAATGATTACTTAATATATCAAATACCTTTATTTTACAACAGTTAAATCATAAATGTTTAATCTTGATAATAACATACCCAGTCTCTTTCATAACAGATGCATCACCACAATCGCAAGCACCACCAGCTTGACTAAGAAACATATTAAAATCGTGACGATGATGATTCCCTTTCTTGAAGCACTCAGTACAAAGAGACATACAAGGTGATATTCCACAAGTACGACAACGATATGCTACAAAATTAGGAGTCCACACTAATCCACATGTAGTAGCATTGTCATAAGTTCGTACTAAAATATAATGATACTTATAAATTTCAATGTCTGAGAATATATTATATATATATATATCTTATACATAATATATAGAATGTAATATATATCTCTCTCTTTTATTATATATATATATATATATATATATATATATATATATATATATTAGAATAAGTAGGAAATATTTTAAGGATAGTTTCAATATATTAAAACAATTAAAAAAAGTTCATATAAACATATGTCCTATCTGGCTTTATGTTTACTTGTAGGCTTATCTGAAATCGATTATATATAGAATACCCATTGACAGTGTTAAGATTCTCTGTGAAAAAATTAAAAAAAGTTTCCAGCAAATTCAAATAATATGTGGATATATACAGAAACTAAGATAATCATTAGTAAGATGTTTATAGGTTTGTATTTACATATAAAGAGATAATTATAAACATCTTTTATAAAAGAAAGTAAATAAAGTTTCTTGAAAATCAAATCTACTATATTACAAAAATAAAATCAAATAGGACATGTTTCTATAAATTTTTTTTATTGTTTAGATGTACTTAAATCACCTCTAAAATATTTCTTATTTATTCTGGAATATCCTGTATATATTTAATAAATTGTTTATGCAGTATAAAATTCTGATACATTACTTAAAATTTAAAACATTAAAAACTTCTATGTTAGTATTATTAGAAATAATAACAATATATATTACTATTAAAAAATTGTTTAGTTTTAAAGTTTAATTTTCGAATAAGTTAAAGAATATATTTATGTACTCCTACAGCAAAATTATATAAATTAAGAATTAAAATTCTAAACAGGTAAGTAATACTTCAAATTAGATATTTATATACTAACTGTTACAATTTATATATATATACATATACATATACATACATATATATATATATATATATATATATATATATATACACATACACACACACACAACATTGTAGATAAAATAATTCTATAGGTGCCAAAAGCACAAATTTCAACAAATTTATAACTAATTAACAAAATGAAGTGACATATGAATTATAAAGGACTACTATGTTTTTAAAAATTATTCAATTATATATATTTTATATGAGTAATATGCGAAAATTAATAATATATTTTTTCTCTATACTAAATGTATATTTATATGTTACATATAGATTATACAATATCATAAAATCACTTCAATACATCAGAATATCTCATAAATATACTTAATTCAATTCAATTAATATTGTAACATTTACTTAGTATATTCAACATATGCTTATGATATATTTAAAGCACAAGATTAGTAATATAAATAGGCGACCCTCTGACCTGTATTTGCATATTCATCTGGTGTACGGCCACCTGCCATTAGCCATTTACACCAATCGATAGTTTCCCAGTCATCAATGGGTTTACTGGGATTCAAAAGAATATCCAAGAGTTCATTCAAATGTGGTGGACCTGCTGCATCGATGGTTGGATTGCTACATTCCGCATGAATATATGCAGCAGCACCACGTTTCCCTTTATTCATCAACACCTGTGCCGAAGCACTGGAGGTTGATGCCATTTCGTAATTAATATTTCTTGACAAAGCAAGATAAAATGATTAAATGCGTTGTGTTGGCATTCAAGGGTCACTAAAGTACACAAAGTGCCAGTTGAACGATCGAAAGACGACTCCGTTCCTTATAATTTTACGGTACCAATAGCACCGTGAATTCTCGTGGTGCAGTTCACGCTTTCCGATGATTTTTTGATGCGAAAACTTCCGAGAAACCTTCCAAAAAGAGGAGAACTATAGACCTGTAAATTCTCGGCAACCTCCATATCAACAAGAATCTCCCGTCAATTCTGTCTCCTTCGCCAATTCTGACAGCATGACGAAAATATCAGGCAGCTCTTTAACATGCACTATTGTTATAGACTATATGCTGCTTTCGATTCGCAGATTTATCGTATCAAGTAACGTACGATACTTTAATATCAGTTATCGTCGAAAACTGAGACAAATCCACAATTGCGGAAGGAAAGAAGCTGAGAGAAGCACTCAATCACCAATCGCTCATCCAGTTAACCGTAGTTTGTTCGTCATAGAATCGTTCGGCAATCTTCAGTACTTCGATTGTGATATTTCCCTACTTTACCGACAGATATATTTTCTTGTCATGTATTTTAGAATTAATAACGATAAATGATTGGATTTAAAGAATTGTCGACTGCAGTTCTTCAAGATTTCCATGTATACTCTGACAAAATACTATACTGTGATTGGTTGATACGAGATACCAATCTTCGATATTGTTTACAAAATAATTATATGTTTTATTATTTTTAAATGTACTGATATTTTAAAAATATTTTTGATATTCTTATTTAGTTTTTCTTCTATTCTTCCCTTCCATCCCCTCAATAAAACAGAAAGATAGTATATACAATTGAGGATACAAATAGATACTTTTTTTTCTGTTAATACTGTACAGAGAACTTTATTTATAATTATAACTCAATTATAAAAAGTGGATGTTAAATATAAATAAATATAACTGTTTATAAATTTATTGGTTTTATCAATCAGAAAATGAAAAGTAAAATAAAATTACTAGATACTGAGCTGGGGGAAAGTAGATCGTTAGTAAGGTTCTCCTGTAGATTTGCACGCTCTCTTTTCCCTTCGATAGCAAGCGTGTATGTTACCGTGGTAAACAAATTATAAATCGCAGGTAATCTCTTATTTTGGAATACATCCACTAAAAATAATTGGTAAATTTATCGTAATACATAATTTTCTAATTTATATGGAATTATTTTATTTTATATATAGTGTTCTCTTGACATTAATGTGTAATGTGACTAGTATCAGCAGAAGGATACTTAACATATATTTTTAAGTTACTTTCGTTTATGTAAAATATATCACAACATAATGTAATGTGTACATATATATATATGCATATAATATATTTTATATATAATTTATATTTAGATGCTATGTTCCTTTTTGTATTTAACAATCTACAAAATATACCTGTATTGGTGGATTGTAGGTTATAGTTTACTGAATCAACTGCATTTAAAAACACAAGTTTTAATGAATAAATAATTGTATTTTACACACATACTATGCTTTTTTAAATTAAATGTATAAGAATAAATATTACTTTTATACTATTAATATAATGGATTGTGTGTTTCATAATAATATTAATTCATATTTGTATATTTACAGCCATGGTACGAATGAATGTTCTCAGCGATGCTTTAAAATCAATTAATAATGCAGAAAAGCGTGGTAAAAGACAAGTATTACTACGTCCGTGTTCTAAAGTAATTGTTAAATTTTTGGGTGTAATGATGAAACATGGTAAGTAAAATATATCAAAATTATTGCGATTTGCTTCTAATATGATAAATACGTAAATATTTATGTTGATTCTAATATTATTTTATAGGATATATTGGTGAATTTGAAATTGTTGACGACCATCGTAGTGGTAAGGTTGTTGTAAATCTTACTGGAAGATTAAATAAATGTGGAGTTATATCCCCAAGATTTGACGTACCAATCAATGATATAGAAAAATGGACTAATAATCTTTTACCGTCTAGACAGTTTGGGTAAATAAATACAAGCTTCTATTTATTTTTAATTATAAATGACAAGGAAAATTTAGTTGTTATTTATAATAAAACTGAAATTTTATATTTTATAGATACGTTGTATTAACAACCAGTGGCGGCATTATGGATCACGAAGAAGCTAGAAGGAAACATTTGGGAGGAAAAATTCTTGGATTTTTCTTTTAATTTTTGTTTATTTAAGTAAATAAAATGTCTTTAAAACACTAATGCTGATTATTTTTTGAATAATATTTTATTTAATTTTCTATTATCGATAATTGTTTCTCCTTTTTATAAAGAGTTTCATAGCAATTGGATAAAGATTTTATATATAGTTATGAGAGTATATTTGATATATTTAGCTGTTTAAATCCCTAAAGCCATATATATATATATATATATAATTATACGTATTTGTAATGATATATTTAACCGGATTTTGTAATTCCGATCACACCACATGCGAGACGACCTCCTGCATTTCCTGTTGTCTTTGATAATTCATGGCCACCTTTACCAAGGTCATCAGGATCAGCGTGAACAACAAGGGTTCTACCAATTATGTTGTGTTCTCCTTGAAGTTGTATAATCTTGTCAGTTAAATTGACTTTAGCAACACCGTTAGCTCCAGCTTCGATATTTCCCAAATCTCCAACATGACGTACAGCATCATTCGGACCACCATGCTCTTTTCCATGAGGATTGAAGTGGGCACCAGCGCTAGTACAGCCGTTAGTATTATCTCCAAATTCGTGTACGTGAAATCCGTGCAATCCTTTTTTAAGTCCAGAAACTTCTCCGGTTACTTGTACCGGTTGCGATTCATTAGTTTGTTCAAAATATAAAGTTCCCTTAATGGATTCGCCTTGTAATACACAAACGGCTTTAACCGGCATGTTTGCTGTTATTTTATTAAGTTAATAAGGCAAAAATGACCAGGTTATATGTATTTCTCTTTAAAGCAAAGGTCTGTTTTCTTATAGTGCTGAATCACGACCGTTGAACAACTACGAACTGTTCCGACAACGGAATGTTACGCGATGATATGATAAATGATAGTGTTACTGTGTCGGTTTCAACGGATTACGTGTGTACCAGACTATGCGCAGTAACTATACGCACGATATAAAGTCGTACAGAATATATAGCGCGCAGTTTTCTCAGTATCGTACGCACAAAGAAAAAGTTGGTTGTCTACCGTGTATATTTGATATTTTTTTGCAATAAAAACATATTATATATACATTGTTTAAAGAAATTGTGATAAGCTTCTCGTAAAAAACAGGACAAAACGTCTAGTAAATCAGCAAATTAAAAATTACCTTGATGAAAATGATTTTGAATTTATTTATATACGTTTTTATTTACCATAAGAATCTACTTTTATATCTTATTACTACGCATTGATATTTTTTATACGAAACAGGTCCCTTTCCGAAGGATAATCAGAGCATCAATATTGAATATATTGCATCAATCTTAGAGAGTAGATAGGGTTCTTACGTTGTTTTCCAATAACAAAAACGTCAATAGATATTTATATAATATTCAATTAGAAATATAAAATACTTCATATTTTTTATGGATATATTTTATTTTTCACAAGTTTCATTTTCTTTTTTGATGAAAATTATAAAATGTGATTTTTCATGTAGACATATGAATGATATACTCATTATTCTTTTCGACTGTTTAATAATTGATTAGTGAAAAGTCAATTATCGACCTCACGCAAGAGTAAATTACGCAATACTGAAAATTGTATTGTTACGATGCATGTATTATATACATATACATATATATATTTCAAATTTTTTCAATTATACGTGAAAATGGAATGATTGTTCTCACGTGTATACTCGATAATATACAAGTAAGATAATTTACACGTAATAAACTAAATGAAATATTGCAATGATTATACTATTTTAAATACAATTCAAAGATAGATTACTATTGGTTCTTATAGATTTCCACTAGAATCAACGGTCATGAGTAATTCTAAACGTTGATTGGTCCTAAAAGGCAAATATTCATTTAGCGATTGATCGCATACTGTGGACGCACACCAAATTTCGTTTTTCATTATAGTTGTAAGCACGGTACGTTAGATGGCTTCATAGGTACGTTAGTTGAACGCATTCGAAATACATTATTGCACTCCGGCAAGCGATTAGTGGACGTAGTCGTCGGTATGTATGTACGTTGCTGGTACAGTATAGGTATAGTGGTGCTGCGCGGATTGTGATTTCAACTTTGCACTTCTGCGCGTGAACAGAGCCGTCGCCGGACAGTCAACAAAACTTTATAATTCGAATGCTACTCTTGCACCATTCCGATCCGCGTGTCGACTCGCATTTTTGTCGAACGACGAAGTCGCTTTGGTTCTGTTTTTTTCATGCTCTTACAGAGATACTCGTGTTCATCAAAATCGTTAGGAAATGTGTCCAGAGTATAAGACGACGTTGCCAGGTGTTACCAAGCGAATGTGACCATTAGGACTGTACTACCTGGCACTTTTATGAAGAAACATCTACGAGGAATGAAGTGTATGAATTAAGGAAGAAAAGAATTTTTACAACCGATCGGAATTTCATCGAAAAGTATTATTTTCTTATGAAAATCGTGCAGGTGTTTGAGAACGTTAACGATCCCAACAAAATATCGATCGAAAAGATTTCTGAAGGATATCTTCGCATGTACGATAAATTTGAAGTATTTTTAAAAATAGTATTTTTAAAGTAGCCAAACGTATAATAAAAGTAAACGGTTTCCCGAGTGTACGAACCACTCAGCTTGGACAGTTTTCGTTCGCGAGGATTCACGTGTTCACTTTTTCGAAGACGAAGATGGAAGAACGTACAATGGCATTCCTGACAATCCTACAGAACCGGAGATCAACGGAAATTCTCAAAAATGCAGGCGACGGTTTCGCTTGATCAAAAAAATCGAATTATCGGATGGGATCAAGAGTTTCGCAAATAAAAGGGCAAGAGTGAATAAAGTGATGCTTCTTTATCGAGACACCTAGTATCGACGTGTATCTTACTAAGAGCGAAAGGAATGCTACTTGTTAGCAGGTGTATACATAATATATATCTCTCTCGCTTTAACGTGCGCGTCCCCGAGTGTTTCTAGGAAAAGAATAAAGACTCTCGTCAAAGCGTCGAATAGACAACGATGCGAATTTGAAGATGCGAGAGAACGCAGAGAAAGAGCGCGTAGACGTGGGCGTAATTTCGGTGGCTACCGCGTGAATTTCTACGAGTTCGACGACAAAATCTGAAGCGTCCAAGAACATCGAAACGAAGCAAGGGAAGTTCGGTGCGACGTACGGTGCGAGTAGACGCCGTCATCGCCAACGATTTTTCAGACAGTTCAAGTGTAAGAATGAAGGTACCGCGGAGAAGCGTATTGTCGACATATCCGTCGGATGAGAGATCCGATTCGGAGAGAGACGCGAGGATACGAAAATTTCTCTTTACCGCTGTGTGCCTCGCATGGATCACGAGCAGCGCCTGCGCCACTGGTGAGTTTTCGCGCCTTTTAATGGTTTCTTTCTTTTTCAAATTTACCCCATTTATGCGCCGTCCTTTTCATCTAGCAAATATTACGATTTAATAACGAGCAAAGACACTGATATTTTCAAAGGTGTATAGTAATTACGACTCAAGATAATAATTCTAGTTGGAGATTTATTACAAAATTATTAGCCGAGTTATCCTTTAATCGAATATTGATACTGTGCCGTGTATCATTCAAATGGCATAATCAGCTTCGTTATCAATCGTTAAACGTCCTTTTGAATTCGTTTTATTTTAACGTTTTCCATTCTTATGTCAATCGTTGCTAGATACTCGGTATTTGGTAAAATCAGTCGATAGTAATTAGTGTCGTTGCTGCGTGCCGATGGTATACGGCATGCTGCGTCATATGAATGGCACGGGAGCAGGATATACGAGTACGTACACGCGCGCATGCGTGTGTGACTTTCATACGTCCAAATGCTATAAAATGTTTTTGTATCGCTGATAAAGACGGATCCTGTCTTAAGGATATACGTATGTACCTTACAAACGTAACTTTACATGTATACGTTTACTTCTTGACCGGAGTCATGTCGAATTCGTATTAATTTAAAGGCTACATGAGAAGAGTAAGAAAATTGTCTTTCTCCGGCCTCAAATCTAACTCTTAGGTAAACGCGGAAGAAAAGGAACATTACGTCGATTTCTTTTAGCTTGGAAATTAGCTTACTCAATCCTCGAAAATTTCTTTTCTCTTAATATCGTGATACCGATCTGAGGATTTAACACTGATTACCCAGATTTTACCATTTAACACTGATTACCCATAATCCGACATCAATCGACAAGAGGACGAAAAATCTGGGAAAATCTCTTTTTGATGTATGTCCAGTGTCGTTGCGTGGGAGTCGCCTAATTGAGATTTATTACCGACGTTAATCCGGCCAATTGTACGAACGAAGTTAAACCGTTGACCTCTTGTCTCAATTACAAAGGATACTGGAGCACGTGCCGATGGAAATTTAGCCTCGTGCCGAGAGAAATTTAGCGACCGACGGGGTAATACACCTAACGGCTGGGAAGAACCACAGAACAAGTGTGCGTTTGATATTTTCGATTCGTCTCGATCTTCATCGCAATAGTTATCGATATATCTTACGGATTTATGACCTAATTTCGACGAGTCTCTCTTAATCATACCGAGCGTCTGTTATCTCTCTCTTTTTATTATACATTCTCCATATTTCATAATCCATGGAGAATAAAGTACAATGACTCATTCAATGTGAAAATTAGTGGAACGAACTTTTTGACGTATTCGTTACACGATCGTTGTGAATATTAACTATTAAAATCACCAGTAGTTGGTCGCTCGTACAATATGGCGTCTTTGATAGTTGATAGTTTCGTAATCTTATTGCTAGATTTGTTTAAGCATTAAGTTTGGAAGCAAAAGGAAAATAATACCCGAGGAAAAGGGTTAACCCTTCATGTCGCTTTCAAGGTTTATCTTTTTATCAGTAACATTTTATCTGTACTGTCCAACGTTTTATCTTTTCCAATGTTTACACGAGTAATAAACTATCAATGCTCGTCACTAAGAAGGAATTAGATCAGCTGCTTGAGAACTGCTAGCAACAGGCGGATGGTTAAAGAATATTGAAGTTTTATTGTTTCTGATACGGTTCGCCGATATATTGGATAGAACGTATGTGTATCATATAATATATCGAGGCTTTATGTACACGTAAATACACATGTGAATACAAAAGGTACAACGGGTGAATGTACCTATGATAGGATGCGATTACTCGCGTAAAAAGTACGAGTAAATCATCGATGTACGTACGTAAAACGATCTTCTAACAGAGATTTCGATCGATCGTGTAATTTCGACGGTCCCATCATAGATACTTGTCTTTTTGATTTTTACTATAATTTCTGATCATTAATCTCTTTCTAGTTGAATCTAAATGTATCGATCATGTTTGATGAGAGTCGTATCGCAGAAAGTCAAAAATTCGCACATTTTTCGGGTTGATGTACAGTCTAATGTCTTCCAGAGTGTAGGAGAATGCGTTGAATAGTAAAGGTAAATCGGTAAACATAGCGTGGGTGCGCAAGCATCTGTTCACAATTTAACGAGCGCTCAGACGTAAAAAGAAAGCGAAAGGAAAAGTGAAGGAGTATCAATTCGCGTATTAGACTGCTAGATCGTTCATTTTTATTTTTTAAGTAATCACTAAGTAGTGATTTATTCGGTATGTCCTGCATCAGACAATTTTTCCGCAAAGGACAGTAATAATCATAAAATGAACGTTGTTATAGTTTAGAACCATTACTCGTTTTATTGTTAGATAATAAGTCATTTAAGATAATAATACTACTAAGAAATTTTTTATTCGATTTGTATTTGAATTTTTTACGTTTTGCATATCTCTAAGGAATCAGCTTCTCCCTATTAAAATCTTACTGGAGTTAGTATTTTATTATGAAGCAATGTTTACGAAGGATGATCCAGAATACGATTGAAATTAAAATACAAGTCAAGGTTAAGACTCTGTCTTGATCAAACATGGACACCGATTTTGCTGAAATGTTGTAGGGATGTAGTATTGGTATAGAAATAACAAATGCTATTTGCAGCACTACTCAATGTTGTGGAGAAATCAGTTTAAATTTTACCATACTGCTTTAGTATGACGGCAGTATATCATTCGACGAGTGTTAGCGTAACTCAGCAAGAAAAAACATTAGAAAAACCTATAAAAGAATATTCCAAGGAATATTAATTTTAATAATATACTTGATGGATGATTTACTGCTATGATATTAAAAAAGCACCGTGGTAAAATTCAAACGACGATTTTTTCCCAATAGTTGAGTAACGTATCGTTTTCGAATAAGTATTTGTTATTTCTATACTAATACTATAAATCTTACAAAATTTTGGCAAAATTTGTGACCGAGCCTTGCATGTTATTTATGTAAGTCTAGATCCAATGTGACGTTTTGAGGCATCATCAAGCGAAGCCACAAGACGACGGCAACATAGAGGAAGGTGGTGGATAGCTTGTAAAACGAGAAGAATGCTATAGAAAATGGTAGTGGAGGAGGAGGAGGAGGAGGAAGAGAAGGCAGAGGAACGGAGGGTAATACATGAAGAGGGGAACCTGCTTGCTCGAGGACCAGGCAAAGGCCCTTGTCTTCTATTGTGCCTTGGTTGAGCTGACGTCAGTGATAGATACCTTTCCCGGCATTATATACACCTATACTACCGGCATCTACCTTTTACACGTGCAGCCTTACCCGAAGCTCTTCGTACCTACGCCCTTTTTACGTGCGTCAGCCTGCAGATACATCATGGCGACCGCATCGACCTGGAAACACGAGAATTCTCTTCTGCTTCCTGTCAGACGAGATGCTACCGAGGATCGCCAATGAAACGTTCAACCGGCGATTGTTCTCTTGTGTGAAAGCCATAATTCGCTGTAGTTTTTCTTTACGGTACTCTAAATATTTTCTCCATTGATTCCATCAACACAATATACCTTTCGTGTCTTCTCACCGATTATCATCCATGGTGCTACCATGAAAGTACCGTAAAAACAGTTGCTTTTGTTTTATCATAATGTTACAATATATCGTATGTTGTAGACATAGTCGAAAGAAAAAAGAATCGAGTCGATGGAACCTTTTAAAGTGCGAACTTATGATAAGTATGCGGGAGAGAGAAGCGTTGCAACGCTGGCAATTCCGGCCTACTCGAAAAAAATCATCGATGAGGTGCGGTCTCTCTTCTTTCTTTTTCTTTATCACTCATCCCTCTGTCTTTCACTCTCTGTTCTTGAACGGCAGCGGCCTTGTGCTGCTGCTCTTATAGCTGAAGCCGAAGTAGGTATGTACGTGTCTGAATGCTCCTTCTACACGAGACCGGATGCTCTCACCCCCCGTACTTCTCCGATCTCTTTCATCCACGCCTTTTATTTCTCAACTTCATGCTCTTCGTTATCACCGTCTTCCTCTCCTTGTGACATTTAATATCATTGGCCACGTCCTTCTTTCTAATCTTTTTTTTTTGTTATTCTGACAGGACACACACAGCATCTTTGATATGTATTCAGGGTAAACTTCAACACGATGTATGACCTACTTTAAGAGTATAGATCTGGAATGCAAAAATAACTTAAAAAAAAAATCATAAAGATCTTTTCAATTTTTGTTCGGAATTATAATCGCTTTTATGTTTCAGTAATTTTTATCATTATCTAAAGAAATTATCGAAATATCAATACAAAAATGTATATGTTTAAAAAAATCGAAAGATCGATGTTTCCGCAAATCTTTTGGCATTACCGTTCATTAGTTCGAAGTTCATTGGTCAACGATTAGCCATGGTGAAACTTCGCTTCAGTATTACGAATAAGTGCATAAGCGGATAGAAAAGGCTTACTTTTAAGGGTATCGCACACCCTCTTGAACCTTCATTTCTGCAAAACGTGAATATTTCTCTCTAGTTTTTTTGTCATTCGTTGTCATTCGTTTTCAGAACGAGTGTATGAAACATTTGAAAGTTTAGAAGATCTTTTGATAGTCTCGCAAGAATTGTATCGTTTTTATCATTGATTACCATGCTTATCAATAAAATAGATGAAAAGAGCGATCCCTTAGAGCTTGTTAAAGACGGCACTTACCATAATTCGCATTATTATTCCCAATGGAACTCCTCGGAGAGGAGTGGGGTAATGCCGGTTTTAAGTCTCATGGTAGCCAGTGCAGAGGCCACTGACCGCCCCCGGCAAGGCTTTCTCGTCTTCCACTTCTCCTCCTTTTCGGTTTTATTCTTCGTCTCCCTATAGACGAGTATGCGTTTGTGTGCTTGCATCTGTATATATGCGTGCTTTTAGTAGACACATCTAAGAGTCCAAGTAAAATAGCCTCTGCACGACGAGCGCCGAGGATCGTTCTATGAAACTATAGAGACGGCGATGCTTCTTTTCATTTCGAGGAAGAATTAAAAATGACCGGAGATAAAATGTACTCTGTCCTGCCCTCCCTCCTTTTCCCTCTTTTTTCCTCTCTCCCTCTCCCTCTCTCTCCCCCCTCTCTCTGGCTCTCTCTCTCCTCCCTCTATAGGGATACAAAAATGACACAATGATCGTAACAATGATTTCTTTTTAATTCATTATTGTTTATGAATTCGTTACGAATTCTATAACGTAGCTTTATTTTTGTTGCCATAAGGTATGAGAGGTCATTGTAATTTCTGATAAACTATATTTTAAGACAGTGTACTATATTGTATCATCTTCAAAAGAGGCTGCGAAGTACATTTTTGTATGTATATAAGTATTGTGTGTGTGTGTATATGTATACGTTTCCAATGAGGGTCAATATTCTCATTTTTATATCACTAATAAAGTTTACTTTTTAGATCTAGAATTTTATGGAATATTTCTATGCTCTTAAAAATGAAGGTCTGGAATATTTTTAACATGACTAAAACTCCGTATGAAAGTGGCGAGTTTCTCACAGGGTGACTCGTTTCAATGGAATCCTTTCAAGACCTGAGACTACTACGTGTTCTGATAGTTGAATAAATTGGATTATCAACTTGTATTGCTACGGTTTAAAATCGTTTAGACCTGATGCAGATTTTTATCGAACGAAAAGACGAATGTTTCGAACGCTTTCAATTTACGATCAGGCATTCGACTTTTTTGGTTTCTTCACAATAAATTCGATTTTAATACATTGCCAAAGATGATCAATCGCTTCTATATTATGTATATACATATATTATAGATACGTATAACACAACGAGGATTTGACAATAATATTCATTTATTTTTCCGTATTTTTTTATATTGTTGAATATTTTTTTCATTGAAGCGACACTAGATACGATTGTGTTAATTAATTTAAATTTAACTTACTTATGAGATATAAAAATAAATTTATTAAATTCCGTTTTTCTTTTTTCTTCCAAAAAAATGTTGAAGTTTTTTATACGTGTTTCTTTATTTTTTGTTACTTCATGTTTGTGAAACCTCATGACGTGACGAAGATTTGCGAGGAAATTGAGATGTTCTAAATAAAAAATGGGAGAATGAGGAATCTCTTAAAATTTTATTCTGTGAGTCTCTTACTTACTAAATGAGGCTTGAATTTCCATAATCATTAAAAACTATGAAATTCACGAGCGAATTGCAATAAATACATTTGCAGGCATTGTTTCAATGTTATCTGAAGACTTGATATAACGATGAGATTTTTTATAATCGTCAAGTTGTTTAAACTATTTCCATAGATTTCTGAGCTTTTCGTTGATAATTTAAAATCAAAACGAATATCATAGGATGTGTAATGTGCATTGAGTTACGTATCATTAATAGATAATATCAATCAGAGTTTCTACAGGATGATTATTGCATTTAGTTCGACTGGGATAAATGCGCGATGAAACTAAAACTATTGTTTTTATTAAAAAACTAAAACGAAAAAAAACTCCTTTGGTAGATGAAAAAGGGAGCAATTTATATTATATAACAAAGAAAACGTTGAGAACGATGGTAAAGGCCCTATAAAAGCATAAACATTATTTTGCGTTTTCCTTTTTTTATTATTTCTTTCCATTACATTAACATTAATTTAAATTACATAATAAAAGAGTTGTTCCTCGAGAATATATTAATATAATTCTCGTTAAAAAGATAAAAAATTTTTTATAAAGAATGAGTATAATTTTTTTGAAGCATCGAAATTCGTTCTTCAAATTTTTCTACATTTCTGAATAAAATTTAATTTTATTGTGTACTCTTCGTTACGGCGGTGATCATCTCCAATGCATTACAGTGAAAAGTGAAAATATATACTACCAGTGAATGGACTAACGCGTCGACGGTCGGCCATTGCACAATTTACTCTCAAGGTCTCTATCAATAACGGAAATTCTCGGTTACCTGAGCACGAACAGGAAAAGATAATAAAAACGAAATTTTCTGGGCCATTTTATATAATTTGTACTATGTAATTACAATATATGTAATTACATTATGCGTAATACGATTGTAACTTTTATAAAACAATTTTGTAAGATACAACTTTCTTACAAAGTAATATTCTTGTAACGTCAACAGTTATCGTTGAAACAAGAATAATTTATAACTGACATATTATCGTAAGTGTCGAGAATTTTATCCGATAATGTAGATTCCTTTGTTATTTCCTTGTTTTGTGGCTTAATCGAATAGACGCAATGAAGTTATAAGCGGTTCATTAATAAGAATGATCGATTTTAATAGAACAATCTGAAAAAAGAATCTTTTGAAAGAACAACTTGCGATATATTGAAACGATCTAACTATCCCTTTTCCCAATTCGCATCACAAATACCGATGTAGATGATCTTAACGTCAAGAAAATTAAATTTCTGTTATAATCGTTATCCTTTTAGGATACCCAAGTACGTACTTTACTCGAGAGTTGATTCGAATTGTGAAAAAAAAAAAGAGAAAGAAGAGGAAGTGGTAATGGTGGTCGAGAAAGAGGGAAAGAAAGGGAAATAAGAGAGGGGAGTAGAGCCCAAGCCATGATCATACCGTGAGCTAAGTTCGCGAAGGTGATGTACAAAGAGAAGGTTAAAGAAAGAAAGCGGGAAAAAGAGAGGAAATTTCTGGTTGCTCGATAGGTGGACTAAGGAAGAAACGATTAGGTCTTGGTTGAGAACAGAGACAAGTGGGAGAAGTCCTGAGAAACTGCCGTTTATTGTGGCCTTAAGTTCTGTACGATCTAGAAGACACAACCTAACCCAACGTTAACTAACCATCCGGTCTCTCGAGTTCTTCTTCTTCGGCAATCAGGCAAGCAAGCAGGCAGGCAGGCAGGCAGACAAGATATTGCTTTAGTATCATGATGTACTGCTATAAAAATTAACACAAAAAAATTGAAGAAAGTATCTGGATCGTAAAAAACAGAAGTCTTCGATATTTCATACTATCTCGCTGACACTTTCCGCAATCCATTGTCTCTTTAAAGAATTTCTTTGACGAGATAGAATTTGCTCAAGGTCGTAATATAACGCACTTTAATACGAGACATAATCTTTCGTTACGTATTAGACTGTAAGAGTACTTCGTTGTCCGCTTATACGCTGGTTTCGTGGTGTATATATATACATGTATTCGCTTTTATAAGGTCTCTGACATTTTCCTCAACAGCTTCTTTGTTGTACAATATAAATTAATCTTCTTTTGATCCACCAATGATATATTCTTTGTTTCGTTTTGGTCTTTTAATCGATTTATAACTTACTTTCTCTACAAAACTCTTTACGTGCTTATTTCAGTAGGGTACAATAACCGTTCCGTAGAAACTCTGGTTAATATTATCGATTAATGACGTAAACTCGCTTGCACGTCTCGTAACATTCGTTCTCGTTTACAGTTATCGACGGAAAACTCTGAAATCTATGACAATGTTCTAAATAATTTGACAATTTAAAAGAAATCGTTATCATATTTCGTCTCGTTAGATATTTCATAACAATTATTTCGAGGTGTCACAAATAATAAGAATGTTATTTCAAAATACTTATTGACACATTTACCGAATAATATCAAAATATTCGTCTTTTAAGAATTTCGTCTAAAAATAAATACCCATTATACAGTGTACTCGACTGACGTGAAATGCGGACGGATCCGTGACATCGATGTAAAAATAATAGTGTACAACGTCTGCCTTAACCCGAAGGGGTTTCCCTCCAAAGGGCTGCTTACCCTATCGTCATGCTTACGAATTTACGTTCCATTTACATATCACGCTGCGGCACATGGACTGACAGCTGCCTCGTTCCTACTCAATTGTTCACTGAACCCGAAGTGTCTACAAATGAAGGGAAGAGAGAGATAAAGAAAGAAAAAAAGAAGCGAGAGAAAGAGGAGATTTTTTGCACCGTATTTTTCTCTTTTTTCTTTTATTTATTTATTTATTTTGTTTATATTTGTCCGCCTTCGTTCTCTTCCTGTATATGCGATACATTCACGCATACATAACAAAATTCACAACCTCGAGAGAAGTGCTCTAACTGAACTTATTATGTGAACATAGCTTGTTTTAAGCGAACTTTCTTAATGCCGTTAATTACGTTACATTACGGAGCGTTTGCGTGCATTCGTGCTTTCTTTTCTTAACTTTTAAAGGAACAGAAAATTTCGCAAATTGTTGACAGAATATCGTAAGAACTTCTGATTTATTCACAGCAATTATGCGATAGAAAAGAGATGTACGATAGAAAAGAGATAACGATAGCTGTACAAAGATAAACTATACAATGCGCGTATGTAAATTGTTTTTAGCATGTAATTTCATAGATACATTCATTTCCCAAATGGTTCTCGTAGAAGCCGATTTTTCATTAAGACAGCTACACTTTTCTATCTCCGTTTTAAGTCCGTTTTTGAGACAGGTGATTCGACATTCGTGTTAAATACGTGTTAAAACGAATGAATTTCTTTCATATTTTTCAACTAAGGATTAACAGCGAGCGGTCATTTAAATCTGCCGCATTCTTACCGCATTGTTCACGCTCAATAGAATACGAGGCGATTATCCTAACTGAATCTTAGTTTTTTTTTTATGCTGGACCGGCAGTAAACCGTGCGACGACAAACACGTGGCGTGTACTAATTCGAACACGTTTCTCAGTACCATATGCACCGCTCTTTTTCTGACTGCATTGACGTATGTATATAAGTGCACTTCATTGCTGAGCGAATCTATGGGCGGTTATTTCAAAACAAATCCTCTAAAAAGAGGCTGAATTGACTCTTCTCCCCTTTCTATACTAGCATTCACCACTGAGTCATAGATTTTTTTGTCGCTCGCACTAGAAAAACTCTCGAATTTGGATCCTCCTCAATCTCTGTGTTCTAATTAATATTATTTCTTCACATTTCTTTCAACGATCAATTTTACTTACTTTGGAAGTACAATCAAGTAATTTAAAATTCGTATTACAAAATGGTTATCGCATATCCCGTAACTTCTTCCGTTCACACTCTCAACGAGAGATCTCTACGATTCTTGTTAAACTGTGATCAAGTTTCGAAATTCCGTTACATTTCGTGAATGAAAACAATTTGGAAGGATGTGAACTGTACAAAACAGTAGAGATATGGTGACTACGAACATCGATTAGAAGATAATTCTATTTTCTTGGATTATTCGTCTCAATTATTATTTTAAGCGATTTGCATATACTCGAATGAGAATAGGAAGAAAGCATACTAATAAATGACATAACACGATAAGATATTTCATGCGTGAGACCTATATGATTACGACTATCACAAAACTGGTTTGAAAATGCAGTAAAACACTGGTCGATCCGGACTGGCATTGGACCTCGATGTAATGTACTCGAATGCGATTATAGCTGAGACGATGCTCAATCGCGAGCTTATATCGATACGAACTACTCACACATGTAGTATGTATGCACTGTAGAAGAAGAAACGTTGGTGGCAGTTGAAACGCGTTACCGAGAGACATTTGGCCAGTTGCCAATAGTAAAGCGAAACGAACGAGGTTCATGGTCAGCATTGAAATCGAGAATATTTCTGAGAAGTCGAAATATCTGTCGTAAAAGTGATCGGGAAAAAAATTTGTGTTTGATGCAAGTAATATATGATTGTCGCGTTCATTAAAATACCAAAAGTTCACACATTTTTTTCGTTATAGAAATTTATATAAAATTACTCGTATCTCTTGGAATATTTGTTTTTATATGTATGAGTTGATATTTAAATATAAAATTCTTTAATAAAATAGTATTTATTTTTGTAAGTAAATTGTTTTTTTATAAGTAAAACAACTTAACGATTAGAAGTATCTCGAATTTTGTATTAGGTGCGTTAAATTTAGGACAATTATTGTTGTCGTTAAGGTGTTAGTATCGCGATATTCAAAATGAAAATGATGAAAATTAAAACAAGAAGATCGAGTGAACGCGTCGTCGTTGCATTTGGCGGATACGATTGCGAATTTCACTTCAATTCGGGCGGTTTCACGTGAGATATCTCGACCGATAATCGGTGGGGAGCCTCTGCAAAACATTGCGCATTGCGTCTTATGGAACGCAGTCTCTGCTATAGCTTCCGCCGTTCGCTCGTGTGCATAGCTCTTTCCCTGCAGTCTGGGGGTGATCAACCTCGGGCTTCCTGCACTTTACCTTTCATAGAAAAAGCCAAACCTCATTTTAACTTTTTCTTTCTTTTATATTATATAAAAACAAAAAGAAATTGAGATAAATTAAAACAATTCTTTTATCAGTTCCTTTTCTTCATAAATATATAAATCAAACAGCATAAATAATGCAAAAAAGTTCACAATTTTACAGAAAGAGATGATGTCAACTTTCCACATCGTAACATTATCTCATCGCATTTTATGAACTAAACGAAAGCTTTTTAAAAATGCTCTAAAGATAAACTACTCGGCGATAGTAAAAATCCATCGTTGATGCTCTAAACTTGCCCTCTTTAAATGCATTCACTCCACTTTAGTGTGACAGCTGGATCGCTTAAAATAGAGATTCGGTAGTTCATCAGCATATATCTTGAGTTTAAGTAATGTTGAGCATAGTGGGAACATATTTCAAGTGTATGTTAATAATAAATAAAACGAATATGTCGATTATTATTTGACGTTTGAATTTTTTCATTTTTAGTAAATAATAAATGATCATTATAAATATTAATCTTTATGGATCTTTTAAATCAGTAAAATACATTTTATAAAATATACAAAGATATTTTATCTAATTCTATGAAATGATAATGAACACGTTAGAACAACCATTTTTCTGCTAATTTTATACATATCATATACTATACAAATCAATATGATTTTACTATATACATTAATATATACTATACTATATTTTCAAGATGATAGAATACTAATTTATATTCTCACGTCGCGCCCTCAATATAGTGTAACAGCGTTCGGTCTTACTGGTTATATGAGCAAAAAAAGATAATAGCGATTGATGTTACGCAGAATATACATGCATTTACTATTAAAACCTAACAATTATTTATATGAATATTGACATAACAATCCGTAAAAAAAGTTTGATGTCAAAAAACGCTTAATTTTTTGTTACATTGTTACTGCTAAGGATTAAAGACAAAGGAAAAGTGTGAATAGACAGATATTAAAGAGCCAAGTCGCGTAGATGTAAACTGACACGTGATTATTACGATCTAATGACTAAAATAGGGTTGGATACTGCATCCAAGCATCTTTCTATTTTCCACAAATTTAAAGATAAGTTATTTAGTTTACATGTAGCTTTATAAATTTATATAAACATATTAATAATAATTATTAAACATTGAATAATACATCTATGTTTTATAATATTTACGCATTGTTTTTATTGTAGAACCTCTTCAAGAGCCACGCTTTACGACACAACCTTCCAGTAGTGGTAATATTCTTAGTGAACATCGTAAAAAATTTCTACAGTGTCAAGCAAGAGGTGAATATAAAATTACTTCCAAATAATTTATTTTAATATCCTAATTACATATACAATATTGTAAAATTAAATTATGTAAATATGTAAATTCAATAAATAACATTAATTTATTGATGAAAGGTTATGTTTATCTAATTATAGTAATTTAATTTTTCTGTATAGGATACCCACAACCAAAGTATCAATGGTTTAAAAATGGTAAACCCCTTAGTAATGAACTCACTTCAGAACCTTACTTTCGAATTGAAAGTACACATAGAGAAGATGCAGGGATATATCATTGCGTTGCTACAAATAGTGTAGGATCTATATTTAGTGAACGAATTACATTCACAGTAGCATGTAAGTTTTTTGGATATCTTCCATGATAGTATTGGGTAGTTAATAATGTATAAAATTGAATTATCACTTTTATATCCTCAGATATGGGTTTATTTGAAGATCTTACAAAGAGAATAGTAACTGTAGAATCAGGTAGTGCTGCTATTTTAGAGCTACCACCAATTGAAAGTCATCCAATACCTGATGTGACATGGTTTACTTCTGATGGATCATTGTTATATGGAATAAAATATGCAACTACAGATCATAAACTACTTATTCTCAATGCTTCAGAAGAAGATCAAGGTTTATATAGGTTTGTATATTATAGCATAATTTTTTTTATCAAAGTTGCTATCTTTTACTATGTTTCAATATTTTCTAGAGCCAGAGCTATTAACACGCAATTAGGAAAGGAAGAGAATAGTCCATTTTTTAAATTACAAGTTATAGGAGACCCCAACATTGAAGTAGCTCCTACCATTATAATAAGACCCCAAGATACTCAAATATTAAAGGATCAAGATGTTACATACATACATTGTATTGCAAATGCTAGGTATGATGAATCTGTAAATTATATGATGAGTATATGTTTTCTTATATAATATATATAAAATAAAATTTCATATTTTATGTAGATCACTTCATGAATTAAGAACATTATGGACAAAAGATGGTATACCTATTGAGAATTCCAGAATATCATACAGTTTTAATGATTCATGGAATAGAACCTTAATATTAATTTCTGCCAACATAACTTATAATGGAATATATTCTTGTCATGTTGATTTAAGAAGTGGTGGTTATCCGACTGTAAATGCAAGTGCTAAAGTTGTTGTATACGGTATGATTAATAAAAGTTATTTTTTATATTTACCTAATATTAGTAATTTTGTATATGATTATCTGTTATCATTATTCATTAAAAATATAATATTCGTTATAGAAAAACCAACGTTTATAACAGAGTTAAAGAGGGAAACTCTGAGTGATTATGGTTCAACTGTTACATTATCTTGCGATGCTGTTGGTGTACCACCTCCAAAAATAAGTTGGTTTTTTAATACTGAACCTATCAATCATTTACTAGGATCTAGGTAATGTTATTCTAAGTAATGTCAATATTACAAATTTAATAATTTTTATGATCTGTATATATCTTCTTTATATTAATATAATAATATTTTTTAGGTATGAAATTGAAGAAGATGGATCTCTTACAATCAAAAAATTAACTATGGATGATTCTGGAATGTTTCAATGTCTTGCTTCAAATGATGCTGGGGAAGCATCTAGTTACACATGGTTGAAAGCTAAAAGTAAGCTATTTTGTAAGCTATTTTATAAGGAATTCGGTTTTTAAATTTTATTATATCTATATATTATGCATATAAATGATACTTTTTTTACGGAACAGAAGGATTGAGAAGCTATCTGAAAAACAGAGTTATTCGCTGGGCAGCTGGCTACAGTGTAGTCCGAGCTCGCCAGCCTGACCGGCGTTTTAAGTTCTCTCAATATCTAGCCAGTAAGAGACATGTATTTTCAGCACTAAATTTTTTTTTATTTATTTTTTAAGCACACATTGGAATGCATATTGTCAATTAATAATCTTACTAGTTATTTTTATATATTTTTAAAAAAGTTTTTTTTATAATAGTTAAAAGGCACGAATATTTTTTTAGTTTTTAAAAGTATATTAAAGTATCTAGATATTTAAAAAAGTTGAACTATGTTGTCTTGTTATTATATTTTAATTCAAGTAGTATAAGTTATCAATTATATGAATGATTTAGTAATTGATTATTCATTCTTCATATTTTTACTGCTTTTGAGAGTATTTAAACATATTTAATATTGCTTGCTGGATTCTATTTAATTAAAATAGAGCATTTAAATCTTGAAAATAGAAAAATATATTTTCTTGTATGTCTGCATCTTTTTATTCACGTCCTGAGTATTAGAAGCACATTTAATAGCACAGTTAGAATATTTGTGTGAAGTGCACGTTTTTCCTTTAGCTTAGATTTGTTTTCATATTTTGAGTTTTCTTAACTTACTTGGCTTATTAAATAGTATATCATTTCACTTATAGATTTGAATAAAAGTTTAATCCTCAAATAAAATGATTTATGAGTTATGTGTATAAATACTAATTATTATTAATAATTGATAAGGTATGGATATAGAAAACCTTTTTTTATATTCTGCACTTCAGAGCTACTTTCTGAACTATATGATATGATTTGAGACGAATAAAATAACATAATCACATGAATATTTCTATTTACAGCATCTGGGCCAATTATGGAAAATGGTCCACAAAATTTAACTGTGTTAGATGGAAAGGATGTAATATTAACTTGCAATGCTATTGCAGCACCAGTACCTAATTCTACATGGATTTATAATGGTAATTAAGATATGAAAAAATTAGATTATTAATATTCAAATCAATTCCTATATTGTGTTTTAGAATAATGCTTACTTCTTATATTGTTTTTTTAGATACAATGCCTGTTGAAATTGCTGGAAGAGTACAAGTTTTAGAAAATGGCGATCTTTTAATTGCAGCTGTGAAGCTAAATGATGCTGGTAAATACACTTGCATTCGTGCAAATGAAGCTGGTTCTGTAAATGGGTCAGCGTATATCACTGTCCTCGGTAATTTTGTAAATAATTATTTGAAACATTATAAAGCTTTTAAGAAATCATTTATTATATCATTTTTCTGCATTATAGTTCGAACACAAATTATCCAGCCTCCAGTTGACACTTCTGTTCTTCTTGGGCATACTGCTGAATTACAATGCAAAGTTTCAAACGATCCTAGTGTTTTATATGACATTGCATGGTTTCATAATGCACAGTAAGTATTTTTTATAATTATAAATATATAAATATTATAATACTATATATAATTTTATGTTGAAGGTATCACATTTTCACATACGATTACTAAAATTTTATTTTTATCTTAGAGTGATAAATACACAAGCTAGCCAAAGAATAAAAATGCGTAATGATGGCACATTAGAAATTATTGCCGTGCGTGCTTCTGACGTAGGAGAATACACGTGTTCTGTCGTTTCTCCAGGCGGTAATGAAACACGTTCTGCACGACTTAGTGTAATAGAAATACCATTTGCTCCTATAAATGTTATGGCTGATAGAGTAGAACGAATTTCACCTCGTACAATAAATGTTACTTGGGTGCCAGGATTCGATGGAAATAGTCCTATAAAGAAGTTTAAAGTGGAACATCGTGAAGTTCCTGAGTTAGGTAAATTTCATACAATATAATAAAGAAGCAATCACAATATATGATTTTTAAATACATATTTTAGGACCTATACCTGATCCTTTATTAAATTGGTCCATTGAACGAGACAACATATCAGTTCAAAATCGATGGATATTGTTAAATAATCTAAAAGCAGCTGCGGCATATCAGTTTCGCGTGAGTGCAGAAAATAGTGTTGGTGAAGGACCTCCTTCGGATCCAAGCAATGTTGTTGTTCTTCCCCAAGAACGTAAATATATATATATATATATATATATACATATATTATATTTTTTAACGGTTATATTATATTTTTAAAGTTTCGAATATATGTTTTATAATTATTATGTAATATGTGTTTAACAGCTCCTTCTGGGCCACCTATAGGTTTTGTTGGATCTGCTAGATCATCGTCAGAAATAATCACACAATGGCAACCACCTCTCGAAGAATTTCGTAATGGTCATATTTTAGGATATTTATTGAGATATAGGCTATATAGATATAATGATAGTCCATGGACTGTTCAAAATATTACCAATGAAGCTCAAAGAAATTATTTAATAAGTGATTTAATAACATGGAAAGATTACATAGTGCAAATTGCAGCATATAATGACAAAGGTGTAGGTGTATTTACAGAAGAATTAAAGATAAAGACAAAAGAAGGAGGTAGAGTAAACTGATAGCTTTATTGTTGGCTTATATAAGAAATATGTATAGATAATTTATATAGAATGTACATTTTATTTTAGTACCTGAAGCTCCACCTACTAATGTTAAAGCAAAAGCAATTAATTCTACTGCAGTAAAAGTTTGGTGGAAACCACCAAATCCTCAAAAAATTAATGGAATAAATCAAGGTTATAAATTACAAGCTTGGACAGGAAATAGTTTGTCAGAAACAAATGAATACAAAGCAATGACTGTACCACCGAGTCTACTTGATCCTCTAGCTGAACAAAGTGCTATTTTTATGGGTTTAAAGAAATATACTTTGTATAATATAACTGTGCTATGTTTCACTGATCCTGGAGATGGCGAAAGAAGCATCCCTATTGAAGTTCGCACACGTGAAGATGGTATAACTTTTTTACTTACAACTTATTTTACGTTTTTTGCGATATATTATACTCATAATATTATTTTTGATGTTATATTTTACTTGATACATTATTTGACTCATGTTGTTTTATTTTTTGAAGTACCTGAAGAAGTAGAAAATTTACAATTTGATGACATAAGTGATCGTGCCCTTACTGTGAAATGGAATCCTCCAAAAGAAATAAATGGAGTACTTATGTGTTATCAATTAAAATATATGATCAAGGACTTACCAGGATCTCTAAAAACTGAGAATTTCACAGCAGATATTCAATCAACAAAAGTGGAACATTTGCAAGTAATTATTTTTGTTGAAACTATATTAGTACAATTTTTTATTCATGTCATAAAATATTATATTTAATTCATTTTGCATAGGCACTGACTCATTACAAATTTGAAGTTATTGCTTGGACTTCAGTAGGACCTGGTAAATCTAAGGTTGCAATTATACAATCCGGTGTAGAACCTGTTTTGCCTGAGCCACCAACTAAATTGGCATTATCTAATATTGATGCATTTTCTGTGGTATTGCAATTTACTCCAGGTTTTGATGGAAACTCTTCTATAACAAAATGGACAGTACAAGTTAGTTTTAAATAATTTTTGGATTATAATTTTATTTGAAATTATCAAAAGAAGAAATCGTTTTGATGTTTGTTTAGGCGCAAACAGCACGAAATTCAACGTGGTACAACATATATGAAGTTTCCGACCCTGATGCTAGTACAATCTCAGTTGGTAGTTTAATACCTTTTATGCAATATAAACTTCGTTTGATTGCTAATAATGTTGTTGGTCCTTCACGACCCTCAGAACCAACAAAAGAATTTCAAACTATTCAAGCACCACCTTCTCATCCTCCAAAGAATGTTACAGTTCGAGCAATGAGTGCTACAGAGTTGCGTGTTAGGTGGATTGTAAGTTTGTGTAGTTCATTTATTAATAATAATACATTTCATAATTTCTTAATAATAATTGCGTTAACGTAATATAACAATTTTAATGTCCTTTTATATAGCCTTTACAGCAAGTTGAGTGGTACGGAAATCCACGTGGCTATAATATCACTTATACAGAACTCCGAACGAATGTATCAAAAAATATTACTATAGAAGATCATACTGCAAATTCTTATATTCTCGAAAGTATGAAAGGTTATGCACTTTATGAGATAGTGATGCAAGCATTTAATGATGTCGGATCATCTCCATTAAGTCCTAAAGCTATTGAAAGAACTCGTGAATCAGGTAACTTTATAAACTTAATACTTTACATTTATTACTCAAATCAATTTTAAGTTTGTGTAGATTATTATTCGCAATATAAAAAAATGATAATATATATAATTTTTGTTATAGTTCCTTCCTCTGGACCAGTTAATGTAGAAGCAAATGCTACTTCTTCTACAACTATACTTGTTAAATGGGGTGATGTACCTATTGAACATCAAAATGGTTTAATAGAAGGTTTTAAAGTTTACTATGGAGCTAACTCTAGGTCACCATTTCAATATAAAAATATTCCAAGTAATACAACGTTCACAACAACTTTAACAGAATTACGAAAATTTGTACAATATCACGTACAAGTATTAGCTTATACAAGATTAGGTGATGGTACATTGAGTATGCCCCCGGTGCGAGTTCAAACTTTTGAAGATGGTATAAATAAATTATTATAAGATATATATTTTTTTTTGCATGTAAAGTCCTTTCATCAGAATTTTATTTTAGCTCCTGGACCACCATCAAATGTGTCTTTTCCTGATGTGAGTTTTAGCACAGCACGCATTATATGGGATACTCCAGATGATCCAAATGGAGAAATTCTTGCATATAAAGTCATGTTTCACCTTAATAACAGTCAAGATCATCAATTCTCAAAAGAATTTCCAGCTTCTGATAGAACCTTTAGGTAAAATTACTGATGACAATATTAATATATATAAATATAATTTATGAATTTAAATATTTCGTTTTGTTTTTACAGAGCTACTGGTTTAGAACCAGAAAAATATTATATGTTTTCCGTCACAGCACAAACGCGACTTGGATGGGGTAAAACAGCATATGCTCTTGTATTTACAACAAATAATAGAGAACGACCTCAACCTCCATCAATACCTCAAATAAGTAAATCACAAATTCAAAGTCGTCAAATAACATTTAGTTGGACACCAGGTCGTGATGGTTTTGCTCCTTTAAGGTATATTGGTATATATTTAAAGTATTAAATATAGAATCACATAAAAAAATTGAAAATATTCATACTGGTAATAGATATTATACGGTGCAACAGTCGGAAAATTCTGGACCATTTCAAATGATTCCTGAAAGAGTGGATCCCTCCTTAACATCTTACACTGCAAATAATTTAAAACCATTTACGTTATACCAATTTCGTATACAAGCAACTAACGATATAGGACCCTCAGATTGGAGTACAGAATCAATTCCAGTACAGACGTTACCAGCAGGTGTGTAAATTAATATAAATCATAAACATAAACAATCGGTATATACATTATACAATACAGAGTAGTTAGGTATCATTTATAAAATTTTTATATAGCCCCTTCACGAGGTGTAACTGGATTAAAAGTTGTACCTATCACAACATCAAGTATAGAAGTATATTGGAATACTATTGATGAAATATATTGGAGTGGTGATCACAAAACAGGTGGTTATCGTGTAGTTTACCAACCAGTATCTGATTTTCCAACAGCTCTTCAAGCAACACCAAAAGAGGATATATTAGGAATAAAGGTTTATTTAAATTTGTTTGTTTCTTTAAAGATTTTTTTTTTTTGTAATAAAACAAATGCATTTATTTATTTCATTATAGGAAACAAAAATGATATTAAGTGATTTGACAGAAGATAGATACTATGAAATTATAGTGTTACCATTTAATTCTGAGGGTGAAGGTCCTCCAAGTCCTCCAGTTACTGTATATGTAGGCGAAGCAGTACCCACAGGGGTGCCTCAACATGTTAAAGCTGAATCTATTTCTTCTACAGAAGTGTTATTACGTTGGAAACCTCCACAAGCAAATATGCAGAATGGAGATCTGCTTGGATACAAAGCAAGTTGTTTCAGTTTTATCTATGTAACTAGTTGTAATTTTTATCTATTTATATAAATTAATACTAAATCTTTTAATTGAAAATAGATATTTTACTTGGTAACTGATTCGCCACAAAAATTAGAAAAAAAACAAGAAGAAGAAATAGAAGTTGTACCAGCATCCTCATTAACTCATAGCTTAGTTTTCCTCGATAAGTATACAGAATATCGTATACAAGTATTAGCATTTAATCCTGCTGGTGATGGTCCACGATCTCCAGCAATTACTGTGAGAACAAAACAAGTATGTAATGGCAAATATTTATTTAACGTAATTAATATATATTTCATATAAAAATTCATGCAATTATTTATAGGATATACCAGGACCACCTAACAATTTACAATTCTCCGAAATTACAATGACAAGTTTACGTGTTTCTTGGGAATCTCCAAAAATGCGGAACGGTGAAATAATTGGTTATGTAGTAACTTATGAAACAGCAGAACAAAATGATCGTAAGTTTCTCTAGTTTTTTATATTACATTAAGAGTATTTAAAATGTTAATATTTTTATATTACATTATCGATACATTATTAAAGGTTTTAGTAAACAAGTTAAGCAAAAAATAACAGAAACTAGTTTACTCATTCAATCGTTAGAAGAAGAAGTTATGTATACTTTCATGGTTCGAGCACAAACTATTGACTTTGGACCTCCAATATGTGGTAATGTTACCACTGGACCACAAGATGGTTCTCCAATGGCACCCAATAATCTTGCTGTTACTAAAACTGTTTCAAGTGTAGAATTGCAATGGACAAATGGAGCTTCTGGAAAAGGGCCCATTTTAGGATATTACATTGAAACAAGACGTAAAGGTAAAAGTAACCTTTCTTCCTCATAATATCTTATAATACTTCTTTATTTGAAAAAGAATAGTAAAAAGGAATTGGAATTATCTCTATATCTTCATTATAATTTAATAATTTATCAAATTATGAAAAAGTACAGAAAATTAATCAAACTTGTATTATGCATATTTTATATGCTAGTATATTTTTATTTATTTTTCACATATGTATTAACTCTGATCTTTTTATAACAATACAGCAATGGAAGAGTGGCAGCATTGTAAGTGTCACTGCACGTGTATTTGCTGAAAATCAATCATTATACTAGATTTGTTAAATAATAACATGTACATCAGTAGAAAAAAATAGTTACTTTTTTGACAAATATATATGCTAGATTTGCTGTGTACATATAAGTTTTACTAAAGTATATCTTTTGTAAATATTTTGATTTGATTTGATTATTTTGTAAATATTTTTGATCTAAAAATATTTAGTATATACATATTTAACAAAATGCATGATCATGTTCCGGCATGACATTGTTTAAAAATCCTATTAGATATTTTTAAACTGTGCTTAGCAAGATTTAATTCTAAGTTGATTTTAATATCTCCCATTTATTAGTATTAATATATATTTCATCCTTATATTATTCATATATAATATAATTATTGATTTCAACTTTTTTATTAACTTGATAAATATTATATACTTTATATATTTAATGTTTAATTTATTTAATTAGTTTCATTTTTATCGAGATTTGTTAAAAAAGCTATTAAAATAAATGTAATCTTTTGTTTATGCTACATAGATGATACACGTTGGCAAACAATAGTACGCAGTAGTAATGGGCCTTTGACAGAATACACAGTGTCTTATCAAAATTTACTTCCGTCCACTTCATATCTGTTCAGAGTAATATCTTATAATCGATATGGCATTAGTTATCCAGTGTATTCTACGGAAACAGTATGTGATTTGTTTATTTATACTTCTTTTTTAACATAATTAACTATATTGACTTTATTAAATAATATTTACTTTATTTTTTACTAGATTTTGACACCTTCAAAATTATATTTGGAATATGCTTATTTACAACATAAACCATTCTACAGGCAAACCTGGTTTATGGTAACATTAGCTGCTATATCAATCATTATTATAATTATGGTTATAGCAGTTTTATGTGTAAAGAGTAAAAGTTACAAATATAAGCGTAAGTTAATATTCATAAGTATTACTACAATTTTACCAAGATGCTTTAGTAATATAATGTTGTATAATCTTTAGAAGAAGCACAAAAAACTCTTGAAGAATCTATGGCCATGGATACTGATGATAGACAAGAGTCAGATTTAGAACTATATCGATCTCGACAAGGGGGTGGTAGTGGCATAACTGCAGGAAATACTTGTGGAACTTTAAGCAAAAGAAATACATTAGCACGAAAATCCATGCATCCACCTCCTCCTACAATGTTAGGTAAATCTCCCCCTAGACCTTCACCTGCTTCAGTTACTTATCATAGTGATGAAGAAAGTCTTAAAGGCTATGATGAAAATCCTGATGATAGTAGCGTCACAGAGAAACCTTCAGAAATCAGCTCTACAGATTCTCAGGTATTATTTACTATTTAATAATCATTCACTCTCTGCAAGAATACTATCAGACATAGTATAAAATCATACAAGTCTGTATTATAAAAATGAATTTCTCCTTATTACGTATAAAGTGTCATCATTTACGTCAAGAGATGTTCTTTAATGCAAAATTTTTATTAATATTTCCAAGAAATATTAGAAGAATATATCAAAATATCTCTTATCAGCCACGATAAAATTATAAGACAAGTGCTGTTTAATGTAAAAAAAATAACACATAGTTTATTTTTATTACTTATGAGTAATGTGTGTTGTCATCTTTATTTTTTATTACTTTTAACATTCTTTTCGGTAATGATTATGCAATTTTTTAAATTAAAAATTGTTTTTTCGTTTAAACATTACCACTCCTTTTCAATACAGATTTTTAACTCTTCTGTATTATTAAACTGCTTTCCTCTTGAGTATAATCCCCAACAAGTTTCAATAATATTTATGTTAGGGGATCTCACGGGCCATAACAAAATGTCTATTCTTTTACTATCAAAGTAAACTTGCACTAGTTTTGCAGTATGCACAGCTGCATTATCTTGCTGGAAAATGAACTTTTGTTTCACTATCTTCTATGCATGTTTTGATAATTGCTTATTAACTATGTCTATATAAATTTATTATTCATTTTTGTGGAAATGAATTCAATATTTGTTTTACTATGGTAGCCTATTGCCGCTCATACCATAACGCTACCGCCATCCATTTGTCACCTTTGTAATAAAACTTCCTCCTTCCTTAAATCGTGAAAATAATAATTTAAACTATCTGGTCCATCCAAATTAAAACTAAAATTTTTGACAGAAAAGATAATTCTTCATTTTTTGCATCAGTGTGACCATTGTTTTGCGAACTTTAATCTAGTTTCTTTATGTTTCTTAGGTAAAAATAGTTTTTTAACATTTTACGCCTTTTTAAATTTTTGGAACTCTATTATATGTAACACAGTTTGAACACTTACTTTTACACCGGTTTCTACTGCTATTTGCTGTGCTGTTAATGCAGAATTAGAGGCATGTTTTAATATTGCTCGTCTGTCTCGGGAAATTGTTGCTTTGGATGTTATCACCTGGATGTTTTTTAATATAATTTATACTATTTTTTAAATAGTTATATATCATACAACAATTTCATTCTAATTTTTTTTTGAAATTTCAGTCATAGAATAGTTTTTATCTCTTAAATTATCAATTATCTTAATTTCATTTTCGTTCAGTTTTTTTCCATGTGGCATGTTATAAAACAATAAATTTGACACACTAAATATTATCTTTAACGTTACATGTTTAATATTGACAATTTGAAAGAAAATTTAATTTGCACCCTGTTCCTGTTTGAATACTTGATGGAAACAGTCTTATAGTTTTGTCGTGACTGATAAGAGATATTTTGATGTATTTTTATATTTTTTGGAAATATTAATAAAAATTTTGCGTTAAGAACATCTCGTGATATAAATAATGACACTTTATACGTAAGAAGAAGAAATTCTTTCTTATAATACAGACTTGTATGATTTTATGCGATATCTTATAGTATCGGCGCGTAGTGTATTAACCATTTTTAATTGTTAGATTATACATTTATAATTATATCATATATGTGTTTCAGGGTTCTGAAAGTGAGAATGAAAGTGTACAGTCAGATCCACATTCCTTTGTGAATCATTATGCAAATGTAAATGATTCATTAAGACAATCTTGGAAACGTCAAAAACCAGTAAGAAATTATTCTTCATATACTGATTCTGAACCCGAAGGTAGTGCAGTTGTTAGTTTAAATGGTGGACAAATCATTATGAACAATATGGCTCGATCAAGAGCTCCATTGCCTGGTTTTTCATCATTCGTATGATCAGAATGCAATAGTTAAAATTAAATAAGTATTAAATACGGTTAAGGTATCTCCTTAACATGACAATATCTAAACATGACTTTAAAAATGACACTATCTAAAACATGACTTTAGAGCAATGTCATTTTTTTATATAGAGTTAAAGACTTATATGGAAACACGTATTTACAAGTGTTTCACGCATGCAAAAGTTGTAGAGTTAATAACTTCAACTTTAAAGCTTTTGACATCCTCGTATTGTGATATATTATATTGATACACGCGCGCGCCCTTATATACACATTATTTATCATTTAAAGTAATATTGTTTTTCATATACAAATACACTATAATTTTCATTCAATAATATTACGTAAGTATATTATACAGATTTGTAGATATACATAATAGATGTGTATCTCTCTTTTATTTTATACTATCATTCCTTACTTATTTCAAAAGTCATGAAAATATATATGTAAAATAATTTTTAGTAATATTTCCAGATCTATGTTTATAGATAAAAGAATATATGAAATGCAAGATAAAGAATAATTATTATGTTTGAGCATTGATTGTGAATGATAAAATAGTATGAATTTTGTATTAACGTCTGAAATATTTAGTCTATTTCATATTAAAAATGTTTTTCACTTCATAATAAATCTATTCGTAAATATAAATAAACTAAGTATCTAATCGGAAATATATGGAATTTTATAATATCGTCTATCATATCATTTCTTACTATTTATATTAAATGTCATTATATGCATCATATTTCAAAGCATGAATTTCTAATCACAAATATGATGTAGAAAAAATATATCAATGACAGGGTAGCACTATTTCACCAAACTTAATATTATATGACTTTTTAAGGAAATACATGTGCATGATGCTAAAAAAATAAATAAAATTGAAATCCCAGGTGATAATTGAAGTATAAGTATATATGCTAGTTTTTAAATTAGTACTATCAGTAGAAAAATATTATTAGAATTAATATTGTAAAGAAAATAATATGATAAACATTTTCATGAAACAATTTTTGATATGGACTTTAACATAAAAATATTCAATACTATGCTGTTAGCAAGCATATATATATATATATATATATATATATATATATATATATATATATATAAAATATGTATCTTCCATACAAGTAATACGATGTAAATACTTTTTTATTCTTTTCTACTATTTTTTCTTTAGCCAGAATATGTTTTATTTTTCTTTTTGTAGATCATTTGGGATTTTAACTTTTAATTAAGAATTTCATTATTATAAATAATGTTTTTAGAGCAATGCACTGATAATTATCAGTTTTCAAGACTATATTAATATTCAAAATTATGCATTATAGATAAAATTATAAATTATTACAAAAAATATAAGATGCAGAGGTAGAACATATAAGAATATATAAGATCAGAAGTCAACATGTGATACATACTACTGCCTCATATTATCACACCAAGTATTTTAAAATTGTAAAATGCCATTTATAATGAGCACTAATGTTTAATATTAATAATTACTTGTATCCATCAGAATATAATTCAGATTGATAAATCTAAAAACATAAATGCTATATATATGCTATATATATGAGGTAATGATATTGTACATATATACCTTATTTGGAAAGGAAATGAATGTATTACGTATAAAAATTAAGTTCTATGCTTTATATATTTATCTAAATAATCTGGATATTTTTATGATTACAATAATCTATATTTAAATTTATAAATAACTATTTATTTCAATTTCTCGTTTTATAAATAATAAAGAATAATTCGTTACTTATATTCGTAGCAAATGAAATAATTTCTTCTATACATTTTATAAATTCAGATTAATATATAATTCTGGTTTTACTAATAAGACTAAAAATTCCATACAAATTATTTAATGTATAAGAAAAGTTAGTAATTTAATTTTATAAAACGATGAGTTGAAATACTTGGAAATATGTAAAAAAAAAAAAAAAAACATTTATTTTAATTAAATTGTAAGAAATTTGTTTATTATAGCTTATACATAACTAATAGTAAGATCAACAGCCATTTTGTAATTATGCCATCATGTGTCCTATGTTATATTATAAAAAAAGGAATGGAAATAAGAAAGACAAACATAAACTTTAAAATAAAATACATTATGATAATATAAAATTGTTGCATTTAATAATGCACTTAATAAAATCATTAGTATATAGTTTGTAGGAAAAATTAAAAAATAATAAAAGTTTCGATAATATATAGTGCTCTGCTGGTCAGTAGATTGATTAATTAAATGTTTTTAAATCAAGATCAGTACATATCGTACTTTTATGTCTTGTAAATTTATCTTTTCACATTCATTTATTTTTCTGCTTATTGACGTACTCGAAACAAAATGTTTATTTATGATAAAAGTCAACAAATATTGATTCATGTTTGTTTCATATGATGTACACTACTACATTATGATTATTGTGCCTATTAAATATAGTGATTTATGTATGAAATGATATGCTTTGATAAGATTTTGGAAGAACTAGATAAAGCAGTATTATCTGTAATAATAATACTAATAATTTAATCATAAATACTTGTAAGTACTTTTTTATCCTTTTGTACAATGCATTATATTCCATTTATTAATATGTATTTTATTTATAAAACTCTTGATGACAAAGAATTTTCTCTTTCTTATTTCCACTTTCCAATTAATATAATTTTTGTACTTTTATAATATTATTAAAATTATTATATTAGAAAAAGATAAATTAAAAATTATTAAAATAGAAAAGGAACTTTCATCACTGCCAACAAACTTTATAGTTTTTTTAAAGTCTTATTTTAATTTTATAATTAATCTATTTAGAAAATGATGTATCTTTCATTAAAAAATTACACAAATTTAAAAGAATTGATGATATAAATATTACTCCTATTTTTATTTTATAATTTAAATATATAAGGTATAAAAATGACATATCTATAATAGCAGTATAATATACAACAAAATTAAAAAATACAAATGAAATGTTAAATGTAATTTTAAAGAAATGCATATTATATATTGTACAAATAATGCATTTATTTGAAAACTTTTTCACAAGTATTAATCCATTTTTTAAGACTTGATGGTAGATTTTGTACAGAAATTTGTTTAATTACAGACCATACAGCAATATCAACAATATTTGGTTCATTTTTTCCAAACCATTTATTTGTTCCTAATTTTTTTGTAATAAGTTGCAATATCAATTGCTGCTTTTTTAATGATTTTTCTATTTGTAGACAATAGCAATAATCAAGTACAGTATCAAGTACGTTTGCTTGCACAGGATCTAAACAATTGTCAAAATTATCTGTATTCAATACCCTACTTATATATCTTAAAAAGTTAACTTCACCAAATAAAGAATAATTATATAATCCAGTGACAAATTCGAGATCCTCAACTGTAAAATTAATATGATAAAAATTCATGTTAATTGAATTTTGCATAAAAATATATTCATTTATTAACATTATTATTATTTAATTTACCTTCTTTCCATATGAGGAATAAATTTATTACATTTGGCTTAGGTGGATTTATATCACAGATATATATCTGAGGTACAGTTCCAATGACACTTGAATGAACATATGACTGCAATTTTATATTAATATCATTCCAAACTTTTGGAAGTGCTAATATGGAGTATGGTGGTTTCTTTGGATTTACATTTACTATTAAATTAACATTGATTGATTTAAGTTCATAATGTACGCCAGAAAGCATATTATTTTCCTGTTGATAATTTTATAAAATAATAAGGCATTATTATTTAAAAGAATATATAAAATTACGAGTTAATAATTATTTACCTTCCTAACGTAATCTGCTGGCAACTTTACATGATTTGTATGTTTTAAAAGATCGCAAAGAGTAGATACCTGTTTCTTAAGTTCTGCTAATTGAGCTAAAATTTTTTCTTGTCTAGCTTCTAATAAAGCATATTCTGGTAATGGATTCTGCAAATAATCATGATATTTGAGATACATATACATTTAGTTCTATTATTTAAGTATAAGTACGATGCCACAATCAAGAATTTTAATATATGCTGAATTATAAATTAATATTATCTTATATTTTTTAAAGAATATATAATAGCACTTTAGATCTAAATACGTATACTTATAATAAGTATACTCAAATGTTAATATACTATTATACTAATATACTTGTCTAAAGACTATCGTTACTATAAAACATATTTTTTTATTCTACTATACTCCAAAAAGATTTCAAAAACTTTGTCCTTTGTATTATAATAATTGTATTTATACAATTATCATAATTATTTTTAATGAAAAAGTCTCTGCTTTTTAAATCTAACATTTGAATGTCATTCTATATTAATATTTTTCTATGTTGATATTTATATAGTTTCATTTCTTAGTTCTTATGTATCTTTGGTTATACAACTGTACTTTTGTAGCTTTTAGTGCAGTTCTAATTTAGTAAGCTTGCCATTCTTCTGTTACAATTGTCACTATATTGCACTGTTACCAGAAGCAGAGTTATTTTTCACAGTAGGCACTCGCATTAGATCCTGTTATACGAAAAATTGGAGGGGCAAACATCGATCAAGCTTCGAGAACCATATTCTCGGTCGATCGTGATCAGTACTCGTGGAAATTTTGGGAGGAGTCATGCACGACAGGTCGAAGAAAGAAGAAACATTGATTCGTGCCATGGCCAGTCGCCGTGCGAGTAAACGGGTAAATTCAGCTTGTTATTTAATGTCATTTTATATCAATAATGGATACTAGAAAAAGATGGAAACCTTCAAAAATTCGATAACCTGCTCTGTAACATCGGCAACGATCTTGATCCCTGTTCCCATATGGTCGCCTCTTCCACATTCTCCGTGAATATTTTTCATCTCGTATATCCTGTTCGTACGACGTGACACATCGAGCAAAGAAATGATCGGTTTCATTGTATACATCGTGGTTTCGCTGCTTCTTTCAGTCAGTCTCATATTGAATATATAAAAATCACGTTACACGTGTTCGTCGAATCGATCGCACTTCTGTTCTCGTTTCGTATTTTTCGAACTTGTTAGACAGCCATCTTTATTGGTTGTTTCTATCTGTTTCTATTGCTTTTTACCATCCTTGTCCCCCTCTCCTCTCTTTATATGCCCTTGTACCAAGTATTACTACATCCGTTATACAGATATTTTCAAGCATAGATGGCATTGCTGTAGCTTAACTAAAATCATTTTTCCACTTATATACTTATCTCTTTAAAAAAAAAGGAGATTTTTAACGTGGAGATGTTCTGCAATATTTTATACAAATAATGTATTGCAGAGAGTAATTTTTGAAATAATAAATTCACAAAAGTTAAAGATTTTCTTTTTATGTATTTATCCAAAGTTCGTTGATAAAAAAATTTGTTAAAGCCGTTGTCACAAATATTATTATTAGTGCACTAAACTCGTATCTTCTTAAAATGTGAAATAAGAAATATATATTATCATTTACACAATATTTTACTTTGTATTTTTCTTCGTTTAATAACTATGCTTGACTACTAGAATCAAATATGTAGATATTATAGTACTTCATTTTATTAATATTGTGTATAAAGCAGATAATACTTGTTTATTAGTTAACTTATCTATAAAATTAAAGAAATATTAAAATGAAACATATTCAAATTTCATGATTCCTTGCCATTCAGTTTTATTCTATACAGATGGCGTGGTTGTTAATATTTGTTTTAATATGTATAAAAATAATGTTTAAATTGATCTATTGAACAAATATATCGTTACGATGTTTTATGCATTCGAAAAAAGAAAATTTACATTGTTTAACTAGACATTATATTTAAATATACATTTTTTAAAGCGGTCATTGATTTGGTCAAAGTGGTGTCCTCTGTCGAAGCTTCTATTAAACTAAGGTTAGATTGGCAGATCTTTCGCGGGTTACGGCTGTTTTCTCGTCTGTGAATCAGTCATTCCTTTATCAAAAGTATTAAAAGAAAATTAATTAACAGTGGTTAACATATAATTTTGACGAACGCGTAATCGCAATCTCACATTGAATAAAGGTGAGGACGACGGTTCGTCGGAAGTGCGGTTAGAATCGCATTTTTTTTTTGAACGCGCATGTCGCCACCTATGGTTGATTTGATAAGGTTTTCTGTAGTTACGGTGAAAGAGATTGGATCTTGCATACGTTTTGCGTGAATGCGGAAAAAGAGGAAAAACTTATGCATAGTTTACTTTTAATTGATCGGCCTTCTTTAGAAATTCGTGTGCCATATTAGGGTCTTTCGTCAAAAGGAAAACGACGAGTTTTTGTTTAGATCTCGGCTATATTTGTAGCAGATGCGTTTCGAGGACTGACATGGCGGCGATTCGATGAACCAATTGGAGCAGCGCTCTCTTAGAGAAGGCCGTGTTGTAAATTCCCCTTACATTCCGCGTCAGCGAGCTATTCCGTACTTCGTTTTGTCGTTATTGCTGGTAAATCTTTTTTATCAAGAGGAAGAAGTGATAGTTGTCGATCGGTGGTATTGAGGGGTGGCTTCACAAGATTTCAACGGGACGTTAATAATGAGAAAATTGTGTTTGGTCACGTGACCGTAGCCGAAAAATGGCGCAAAGATCAGAGTACAAACATGGGTTCCATTTCGTTGCTGCGGTGTCATTTGTATTTGTTTACAAGCGCGCCTTTTCACAAAACACGTGTTAAGTAAGTGCCATTTTTTTGGCAGTGGGTGACAGACAATGACGGGAAGAGGTTCCAAAAGACGGGGCCGACCACCGAAGTCGGTGGTCATGGAAAGGCCCAAAAAGTTTCAATATCACCTTATGAAGAAACCAAAATATTTGCAAAACAAGGATTCAGAAACGCCAAACTCCCAACCGAGTACACCAACGGCGTCAAGACCCTCTTCACCAGTGGAAAGTGAAGAAAGTAGACGTAGTACACGAAATCGAAAATCTCGTGGGCCGAGGGATAGGCACTCGCGTAAAGGTGGTCATTCTAGTTCAGGTGCATATCAGCGCCGAGGTTACAATCCGAATGTGGATTACCATGACTCTGAATATCACTATGGATCTGATTTTGGTGATGAATCCAGTGAAAAAAGTGAAGTAGAAGAAGATCCTTTACAAAGCGACATAGATTCTTCTGAGAGTATGGAAGAACCTGATCCATCTAGCGATAGTGATTTTTCTCTCTCTAGTTATAGTACGACCAGTGGTACACCCCGCAAAACACTTTTGAGTCAACAACGACCACCAAGTCCAGAGCCGTTATGGCTACAGAATAGAGAACTTCCTTCTCTTACGCCACCAAAATCTTCAGATGACTTATTGGTTCCTAAGGAACTTGTTATGCCATCTCTTTCCATTTATGAGGTATTAAGACATTTTCGTACATTGGTGCGTCTTTCTTCGTTTAGATTCGAAGACTTTTGTGCAGCTTTAATGTGTGAGGATCAAACTAATTTATTAGCTGAGATTCATATTATGCTAATCAAAGCACTTCTACGAGAAGAAGATTCGCAACAGACGCATTTTGGTCCATTAGATCAAAAAGATTCTGTTAATGTGAGCTTGTATTTTGTTGATTCAATGACTTGGCCAGAAGTTTTACGATCTTATGTTGAAAGTGATAAAAGTTTTGATCAAAACGTTCTACAAATTTTAACAACTTCTGAATATCCTTTTACATCTACTGAAAACAGAATCAAGGTCTTGCAATTTTTAACAGATCAGTTCCTGATAACGAATCCAGTTAGAGAAGATTTATTGCATGAAGGTATGATAAATAATATGTTAAATATTATAGTAATACATTTTATGTTATATAATAAGAATTTGATTTAGCAAGATACAATATCATTTATTTTGATATAATCAATCATATTATTATAATCAGCAGGATAACACTTATTGTGACCATGCTGATAGTTTACTATCACTTTTAATTGATATGTTATAATTATTAGTTTCTATTTTTTAAATTGTAATAATGGAAATTATGAATTAAAGTATTTATTAATATTTATATACTTATTTAATGTAACAATACGTTAAAATAATTCGAATTTTGTATAAATAATTGATATTTTCCATTTGAGATATATAATATTTTTGTATAATGCATGTAAAATAAAAATTTCATATAACAAATGTAGAGAAAATATAACTAAATTTTTTTTAGGAAATATGCATTATGATGACCATTGTAGAGTATGTCACCGTCTTGGAGATTTATTATGCTGTGAAACTTGTCCAGCTGTTTTTCATTTAGAATGTGTTGAACCTCCATTAGTAGATGTTCCTACAGAAGATTGGCAATGCAGTACTTGTAAAGCTCACAAAGTTACAGGAGTCGCTGATTGCATTCCTGATGTTGAAAAAAATGGTTCTTTATGTAGACAAGAACATTTAGGTTTTGATAGACATGGCAGAAAATATTGGTTTCTTGCAAGAAGAGTTTTTGTGTAAGATTCCTATTTTACAAATCGTAACAAAATCGTTATTTTATATTGTTATCTACATTATGGCTATACTACAATTTTATAGAGAAAGTGAAAATGGAGAAGTTTGGTATTATAGCACGCCATTACAATTAGAAGAATTAATGCATTGTTTAGATCGTAATGAAATGGAAGTTGCACTTTATCGTGAATTATCAGATTATAAAGATGAAATTGTACGTCAAATGGAACTTACAGAATCAATTACTAATCAATTCAAGGGTAACAAAAAATCGTACTTAGAAGTAGAAAATAGTGAGTATTGTATATTAAGCTCTTTATAATTACTTACATTATTATTTGTATAATATTAATAGTATAGTTAACATATATAACATAATGAATTACATAAACATAATAAACATTTTAATAATAATATAGGTCTCATACAAAAAATGCAAAAAGAACGTCAAGAAAAGCAGGAAAAAGAAGAAGAGGAAAAGAAAGAAAAACAAAGGCAAGAAGCTGAAGAAATGGTACGCAGGATACACGAAGGTTCTGATTCTTTAGAAGAACGTCTAGCAGCAACAACAGAACAAGATAATAAGGGGACAATAGAAGAGCAAGTGACAACACAAGTACCAGAGATGATAGCTGAAAACATTGAAGTAGATGGGGCTACTAATGATGTACCTACTACCTTAAATACTGATGTGGCAAGTAATACTGTTAAACCTAATACTACATCATCATCTGAGGAGATGGAAGAAGAAACAGTGGAAGGGGAAGAAAATGTTTCGAAAATAGGCAAAGACGGTAAGTTTTGCTTTCCTCTTTTCTGAAGAAAAAGTTTATAGCAATTATATAGAAATATAAAATGGAATTTATCTTTTCTAGGTAAGAAACATACTATAGTAACACGATCAAAAACAGGTTCTTTACAACCTCGTACTTTTAATATGGATGATTTAAAACGACGAAGTACCGCTTCGATGTCAAGAGAAGAACTTGAAAAATTAGATAAGAGTTTGAAAGAAGAAGGAGAAAATACTAGATTGACAAGACAAAAAGCACACCAGATTGCTTCTGGCACACATCTTTTTAAATTGGGAATGGACAACAATTTTAAATCATATGTTAATCAGTATAGCACTAATCCTATTGCTTTGAATAAAATTCAACGAAATGAAGAACGCGATAAGAAGCGCCACTTGTCACATAAATTTTCTCTTACACAAGCTTCAGAATTCAAGTGGGTTGGAAGCTTAACAGGAACTCGCGCTCTTTTAGTTAGTACCCTTCGGCAAACCATTCTTCAACTTGAAAGCAGTATACAAGCTCCATTTATGCATACAAACTGGCCACTTTTACGCAAACCATGGACTACTGCAGTAGGTGCATGTATAAACCCAAGAGATTTTGCGCGAGCACTCATTGTATTACAAGCATGTATAAAAGCAGTTGTATTTGCTAGTGTTTGGCATGACCAACTTGGACATGTAAAATTGCAAAGGGTGACTGCACTTGAGCGAGAAGAGAAAAAACGTCAAGATAAAAAAGAAAAGAAAGAAAAAGAGGATGAGGAAGAGCGTAACAGATTATTTAATTTTGTTAAATATACGTTAGGTTTAAAACATCAAGTATGGAAACAAAAAGGCGAAGAATATAGAGTTCATGGACAAGGAGGTTGGTTATGGGTGTCAGCAAGTCGACGATATAGATTTAGTGATATGAGAAAGTTAGGTTTAAGAATTGGGCCACAAAAAATTATGGTGCAAATTAGAGATCAAGGTGGAATAAAAATATTAGCTTTGGATCCTCCTACTTATGAGTTTTTGATTAAAGAATATTGTTCAAGTTCGGATGAAAAAAATGATATAGATAAAATAACAGTAAAAAAAGAAACGGATGATTTGTCAATGGAGGAATTATCTACTGATAATAGTACAAAAAAGATTAAGCAAGAATGTAAAATGGAAAATGTTAAAGCTGAAGAAAATGCAGAAATTAAACAAGAGGTGGATAAAAATGGGCCAGTAGTAGTTCCTAAAACAGAACAAACGGCAATCAAACAAGAAATTAAAATGAATCTATCCTGTAAGTGTATTATATATAATAAATATCAAATATATATAATAAATATCAAATGATGTATTATCTTTATAAATTTATAAATTTATAAATTTATAAATTTATGAATTTATTAAATATTATGTTTTCTCAAGTTTTAGCTGGCATGAAAATTGAAAAAGTTTTTACACCGATTAAAGAATTTGAAGAAATTGACATAACAAAAGCATTAACTACACCTGGGAGACTTCATTATCCCAAAATTGGGAAAAAAACTAGAATTGATGACTTTCTTGCACGTAGAACACATTTAAAATTACTAGAAGAGAGAAGATTGTTACAATCTGTTAGTATTTTTTTGATGATGTTTATTTTTTCTCTTTTCTTTCTATATTTTATATGTGTTCTTGTTTGATTTATCATTTCTTAGCATCGTATATGTGTAGGTAAATAAATATATTTTGTACAGGAGAAAACCAAGGAACCTACAGGGCAAACAGGTAGTCACAAAATAGTAGATGGTGACACTGATGTTGATATAGAAAACAATGATGAAAGTGATACTGATGGTGGGGATGGTTCTTTACAATCCATACTGTCTGGTAAACAACAAGTTAATAAAACAATGTCATCAGCAGCAAAAGAAATGTTAAATGCAATAGGAAAACGCATTCAACAAGTTAGAGGACAATATGCGAATATTATGAAACTGGGGAAGAATGGAAGTTGCTATTCACAATATTGCAATATGACAACTACGCCAGGAAAAATTGCAATTACAGCACAAAGTTTAACATCTACATGTTATTCTCCAATATGTCTTCAGAAAGCAAGATTAAAACGTGATCTTATAGCATTATTACGAAAGGCAAATGCCTTAAACAATAATCAAGTACCATCTCACATGTCACTAAACAAAACCGATGGAAATGACGAGGCTAAAGATGCAATCAGAAGAGATTTAGAATCTGCTGTTGCTTCAGCAACTCACTGTACTGAAGAATTTCAAACAATAAATGTAACTATAAATAAATCATCAAACTTCAAAGATGGATCAGCACCTAGTGCTAAAAAAACAAAATTGGAACATAAAGTATGTATTACTACATGTTTTAGTAATTAATTTATTTATTTCGAAGATTCATTATGAAATAATTTATATTACTTAACAAAATAAAAGTTATTGTAATAGCACATAATATAACAAGAATAATTTTTTACAGGGGTCAGAAAATGATTCTAATTTGAATAAAAGTGAAACTATAATTACAACAAAAAGTAATGTTGTGACAACAGCTACAGTAACTACTACTCAGCAAACGATTAAAACAGTTGATGGTATTGTACAAAGTATGCAGGAAAGCATTACTTCTCATAATTCAACTACATTTTTATCAGAAACTAAAACTAGGTATTATAAGATATCTTTTTTATGTATCTTGCATGTATCAAAAAGGCATAAATCTTAAATAATAAACATATGACTTTTTCAGTAATTTAAATAATGTAGGATCAAAAACAACGATTATTAACAAGAGAGGAAGAACAGTACAACGAAGTACAGTAACTAAGGAATTAAATGCTGATGGAACTGAAAGAATATATACTGCCAGTTCAGCAGAAGGAAAAGTTTATTTAAAAAAAGTTGCAATTTCTTTAGCTGATAGAAGAAAAAAACGAACACCAGTAAAATATCCTTTATGTTCAACATTTTGTACAAAAAATAAACGTCGTAGTATTTTACTTCTTCCGCAACATGAATTACGAAAATTAGCCAGAGTTGGTGGACGAACACCAGTTCAAGGCTTTCATCACATGGCTAAGGTGTGTGTATGTGGTGATTTATATATATTATATATAGTACTAAATAATATTACTTTTTTCATGTCAATATTTATAATAAATTAAAGATTATCTTATTTCTTATAAATTTTAGGCAAACCTATCAGTATGGCCGTATCCTTGCCCCAGACCATTATTTAAGACATGCTGGTTATATCGAACAGTTGGTTTAAAATCTTTAGCTGCAGCAGCTCTTCAATTAAGAATATTATGGGCATGTTTGCGTTGGGATGATATGGCAGCAAAGCCATTATCTACAGACGGAAAACATCAAATTACAACAGATACAGAGATTATGTCATTAGAGATCCTAAAACATCGTCACGTTGGCCAATTTTTAGATAGAGCACAATATTTGCGTCGAAAAGTTGTTATACCCTTAGAACTTCCAAAACAAATCAGAGGTATTTACAAATAAGTTTATATATTACTTGTTCTATCTTCTTTTATTTTATCTTGTTTCTCGTTCAAAAGAAGTAACATCTATAAGAAGTGGATTAAGGAAGAGGAAACGACCAGAATCACCGCAAAGCACTGAGCCGCAAGTTACAGAAGAATGGGTTGATGAAGATAAATTGGAACTATGGGAAATCAAACAATATGGTGATAGGTTAGCAATATATTTTACGATTATTTGTGTATTATAATGAAAATTAAAATACAAAACTGCTTTTGTGATGTAGAACAATTGCTTTTTTTTTTTTTTTTAAATTACTAACTTTTATATGATTAAGGCATTTATTACGATAAATTGCAATTTTTGTTTTAGTTTGCTTATCATAAAATTGCTTTTTGTATAGTTAGATGGAAAGCATGCTATATTGCCGAGATCAAATAAATTAAATATATTATCAGAAAATACCTTTCCTTGCCTAACACCATCTTGTACTAACACTTCGCTTGGTGTGTGTCTCTTCAGGTTAGAGAAGGCTAATGCCCAGATTATTACTAGGAGTCGTTCGGGTGTACCACAATCTGTTGTTGTTGGTCCAAACAGAAATGCTGGATCAAATTCTGGTATTGATCAACTTGTTAGTGGTAAAGCAACTCCTGAAGAAATTAAAGAAAAAATGGAACAACAATTACGTATGCAAAGGGCTGCACATCAACAGAAAAGAGCTTTGGAAACTCTTAAAAGCCCAGCTAATTCCTCTTCCTCAAACACACAACTTGTTAAAGTTACAGCAAATTCTACCCATGGTATTGTTATAGTATTATTCGATAGTTACAATTGATTAATAGTGTTTAAAATAATTATTTGATTTATTTTTATAGATGGTTCAGTTAAATTAGTTTCCAAAGTTGCAATACCAGCAAGTCCGAATAGTGGAAGTAAGTCGCAATTAACTTCACTTCTAACAACGCCAACACAAAATAAAACATTTATTGGAACAAGACGTATATATATGGCAAAATGTAAGTTATTTATAAAATTGTTATTCTTATTTTTGATGTATTGCAATCATTCTATTATAATAATCATCACTATATTTTCACTAAATATATAGCAGCTGATGGAACAACAAAGGTCGTTTCTGGTCCTACAAGTATTTTACCAAAGACGTCTCAAACCCAATCAGGAAATCAACAGCAGTCTTTAATTAAAGTTTCAGGTCAAGCAGGTAAGAAATTTCTTTTAAAATGTTTAATTTTATAAATATGTTGTTTTTATAATTTATGAATATTTTCATCTGTATCATTTCAGGGACACCTACAGGTACTGTACAGCACATACAACAAAGAGTACAAATTTTAAGAGGACCTGATGGTAAATTACAAGTTCGTGGATTAATGCCTGGTCAACAATTAGTACAGATGCCAGATGGAAAATTGCATGTATTGAATACAGCACAAGCTATTACTACCACTATTGCACATACTACTGGTACTACTTCAAGTACACCAATTACACAGGTATTTGTTTCGTATTCCTATATTATAATTTAACAGATCATAACAACAAATTAGAATTAAAAATTATTAATTATTCGTAAAAATATGTGATTTTAGACTAAAACAGTAACAGCTAGCTCAGCTAAAGTCTCCACATCAAGCGGTGCTACATCTAGTAAAAATAGTCCAGCTAAAGTTGTAACTACTTTGTCACAAGTATCAACACCACAACAATCACAAACACAGTCGCAACAAGTACAAAAAATTGGGAAATCTTCCACTGTAACAATAGCAAATGTTACTTCTACGCAACCTGCAAAAAGTGCAATAGTTGTTGCTAATACTGGTCAAATTGTACAGGGAGCGCAGGTATTTATCTTTATATATTTTAATTTATTTTAAGTTCACATGAGATTATTAAAATATCAAATAATATATTGTTAAATTTATTTATTATATATAAGAATTTATAAGCTTTACAATGTCCAGTGTTATTTGAATTAATATATAGGTAATATCTTCGGGTAGTCAAGTTTTAAGTGGAAATCAGATAGTAGTCACTAATGCTAATTTGGCTCAACAACTTGCATCCGGAAAAGCACAATTAACAACAATCGGTGGGCATCAAGTTGTAATTCGTAGTACACCAACAGGAAATCAAATTGTACATTTAAATTCATCAAATAGTAGCATTATAGTAAAAAATGCTGTTTCATCTAATAAACAAGGTAATTTTCTTCTTATCTGTATGTACTTTTCTTTTATCAAACACGCTCATAAAACCATGTTATTTTTACTATGTATTTTTATAGTTCCAGTATTGCAAACCACTCAAATAGTAACATCAACAATAGCACAAACACCTGAAACAACAAGTGCAAATATTACTTCTAATTCACTAACTAGTACCTCATGTACTACGTCTACTACAAATCAAACTCCTACCGTTCCACCACCTGGAAGCATAGAAGCTTCTTTGTTAGCAGGTCAACCACCAGGTACAGTCATAAAATGTGTCACAGCTCAGGTAATACAAACAACGCAAGGACCGCGAATAGTTTTGCAAGGATTGCAAGGAGCCGATTTTACGCCGCAGCAACTTGCAATGGTGCAACAGCAAGTAAAACAACAATTATTAAAAGGTATTTCTTATACATAATTTTCTAAAAATAAAAACGAAAGCATAAAAAAAGAAAGTATGAAAAAACAAATCTTAATACTTTTTTTGTGATATATAGCTCAAGCAACTACAGGAAAGCAAGGTGTCTTAGGTCCTACAAAAATTTATTTAGCTGTTCAACCTGCACCAGGAAGCAATCAACAAGCACAGACATCTCAAACTTCTACAACAGCAAGTACACCTACTGTTCCTACATCAAAACAACAAGTACAACATCCAACTGATTCTCCACCACCAGCAACAGGTACAACAATTTCTTTTTTATACATATATCACAAAGGAAAGTTACAGCAGTTACAGTATTTACATTTGTGTTCTAGAGCCTCAAACTGATATAGAATCTATACCAGAACTTCCACAAGCATCAGTACCAAATTCTCCTGAAAAGCCAAAAGTGGTTGTACAACAAGTTGGTCGTGCGAATAATATTGTAACAGAAGAATCTCAAAAAGTAAACGTGGTTAATGGTCAGCAACCATCACAATCTGTAAAAGATGACTCTTCAACTAATAAATTTATTCTTACGCCAGATTATATACAACAAAGTATGGATTATATATTTGAAGTTATCAAAAAGAAACTTAATATCTGAAATTTATGCAATAATATTGATATAATTTAATTTTATTCTATTACTTTTTTTTAGCAATAAAAAATGCATTGAAACAAGAAAATCTTAATCCAGAAATAGAAGAGAAGTTATTACAGTTACAAAGATATCAAGAAAAACAAATGAAAGGAGGAATAGAGAGTTCGGTAACTAGCAATCAAACCCACAGTACACCTATTGTAACAACTCCACGTGCCCCATCTCGCAAAAGACCCGCACCCTCCAACATTCCACCAGTAACTACAACTTCAAATATACAGTTAATAACAAATGAAAAAGATACTGATTGGGCAGAAACTCCCAAAAAGAAATCAGCACCAAAACAAGAAAATCGTGAAATTCCAAAGTAAGCGGAATAGTTAATATAATTATTATAATTTTTTTATATAGTATTTTAAAATTGTATAATATTAGAAACAATCGTAATAATATTTGTTATTTTTAACTAATTATCATCTATTTATTTTGTGTAATGATAGAATACAGAAATTAAATGAACAATCAGAAAATGAATCTATATCTAAAAATCGAATTATAAAATTAAAAGATAACCAAGAACAAAGAAGGAAACAGCAGGTTCATTCAAGAATGCAAGTTTTATTGTTTCGACATAAAGAACTTCTCAAAAAAGATATACTTAAGAAAAGAGCTTTACTTGAAAAAGAATTACAAATAGATATTCAGGTATGTTCTAATCTTATTAGTTAATATCAGAAAGTACATGTATATGATATTTTTATTATCATTATACAAACTATAATTGTAGAAGGATCTATCAGTAGAATTAGCAACGAGAACAAAGGCAGAAAGACATAAACAGGATGAAGTTAAAGTAGGAAGTGCAAAACGTAAAGCAAATGCTCAAATAGCACAAGTAAGTCCACCTAATCGAGGTGGAAGACCAAAAAAACATAAGGCACAAGCAAATAGCAACACATCACCTAGTGCGTCATCTACTGCAACTCCAAGTAGAATTAAAAAAGAAAAGTTATATTGTCTATGCAGGACACCTTATGATGAAACAAAGTAAGCACTCTCTCTCTCCCCCTCCCTCTCTCCCTCTCTCTCTCTCTCTCTACGTATACGCGTGCGTGTGTGTATGTGCGAAAGGACGTTCGCATAGTACGTGCACTTATTTGCTCGTTATGTATATATATAATTGTGCCAAATTTAATTCATTTATTCATTATAAAGGTTCTATGTGGGATGTGACTTGTGTAATAATTGGTTCCATGGAGACTGTGTAGGTATCACTGAAGAAATGAGCAAATCTCTTTCAGAGTTTGTTTGTACAGAATGTAGACATGCACGAGATACACAGGAACTATACTGCTTATGTAAGCAACCTTATGATGAATCTCAGTAAGTAATCATTTTTTTAAATTATTAAAAATTAAAAAGAATTAAAGAAATGTTAAATTACTGTTATACATACTTATTAATTCTTTTTGGATTATTCATATATAAAATTAATTCTTATTTTCAATAGGTTTTACATTTGCTGCGATAAATGTCAAGACTGGTTCCATGGAAGATGCGTTGGTATTCTTCAATCAGAAGCAGATAATATTGATGAATATGTATGTCCAAATTGTCAACGTAATTCATCTGTTAATTTTGCGAACATGAAAAATCTCAATGCCAAGGATTTGGATTTACTGAAAAAACTAATTAAACAAATACAGGTATACAATCTATTGATTTAAATCTTACTCTTTTCTTATCTTTTATCTATATTGATATTTTGAAATGTATGCTCCATTTTAACAAAAATCTTATTTGTAAACTTATAATTAGGCACATAAAAGTGCATGGCCTTTTATGGAACCAGTAGATCCAAATGAAGCTCCAGATTATTATAAAGTTATAAAGGAACCCATGGGTATGTATTTGTACTTTTTGAAAATAAGTATTAATAAAATTTAATACAACACACATATAATATTAAAATATTAATATAAATGTGTGTGTATATATATATTTTTTTATTTGTATATATTACACTATTTTCAGATCTACAAACAATAGAGTTAAGAATAAATGATAGATCCTACAAGAAGCTAAGTGAATTTATTGGAGATATGACCAAAATATTTGACAATTGTCGATATTACAATCCAAAAGAGTCACCATTTTTCAAGTGTGCAGAGTCATTAGAAACATATTTTGTTCATAAAATAAAAAGTTTGAGGGAAAAATTTTCGGAGGGAAAATAAGCAATCAAAACTGTAACTATAAACGAGTGGAAGTGCAAAATTGGCAGTTAAATAGTGCAGTGTAACAAAAATGATCTGTGCCAGTACATGTAGAGATTGAAACTCAAGGTAGAGATAAGTATATAAAAGTAGGACATATTTATTAGACCTGTGTGAATTTTTATTTCCTTTAACAAATGAACTTCTGTCAAACTTATTCTGTGCAATGGGTTTTGGACTAGAATTTATAATTTCCTATTTCTTGTAACTATTCCAAACTGGTGGTAAATTACCAGTGATATATATATATATAATGAACTGCCTTGTTCACAGAAGGATATAAAGTAACTATAATTATGATGTAACATAGCTACTGTTGAAATGGTCTAAATAATATATGTGTAATGAATCTATTTGATTGACATTAATCAATTGGATCATTACTAAATATTTATAGTATCTAAAATATGACAAAACTAATTCCTTCAATAATTATACATAACAAAAATATCTTATTCTTCATCTATCTGTTTTGCAAGATTTTGTATAATAAAATTAGGCGTATAAAAGTTTATTAGAAAATAATAAGGTGAAAATAAGTTGATTTATAAAAATGAATTTGAAATGTAGAACACACATATTAGGTGAATGTTTACTGACATTTTTGATTGTTTACAATATTTTATTGCTTATATTTTCTTCTATAATTATAAGTTGTGGTTCAAAATTCATATAGTACAGGCGATATCATTATTTATAAACATATACATGTACTAAATGCATGTATAAGTAACTATGCATGCTACACAATAATTGCAGATATAATATAAAGTCGGTGCCACATTATATTTAGGATAATGATCAACAACTTTATAGTAAACTAATACAACGTGTTTTTTCAAACGAAGAGAAATTAGTGATTAAAGACCATTTGACTGTTTTTATTAACATGGTAATGGTCTGATTACTACTTCGTCATATAGCTCACTCATACAAGCGTTCTGTGTCGTATAGCTGTAAAACTATTTAGAACGCGCATAATAAATTGTACAAATTTGTTTATTGTACTCACAAGTAATTATTATTACATTGTTTTAATCACATAAATTTTCTATGAAATTGTTTATAAGCTAAACATATGATGTTAGGTTATAAGGAGTAAGCAGATACCTGCTTTGTACATACGTGAGTAGAAATGTCTATGAAAAACAAAAGAGCTTTGGTTTAGTATAATACAATACCGAAATCAGTTCAAACACAAAAAGCTGTTTTCAATACAGATATTGTTTATATTAAAACTATTAAAATATCATTGAACGATTGCTAATTATCTGCAAAGGAATCATTATATCTGGTTTTATATTTCGAAAGAAAAGATTTGTCAAAGAGTAGTAGTTGGCAATAAGAATGTTTCATGGGCGTGGCATGAACAAAGAATATAAATATATACATAAGCAGAATAAACTAAAGAAGTTATAAAACTTCTGAAGTATGACTGTGTGAACAACAAGAATGAAAGTAAATATCGAATATTCAACTGGGGTCTGTGAAGAAAAGAATTTCTGTAAGTTTATAGTTTTAAAGTATTCTTTGATTTGAAAATGTCTCCACATACTTTTAATTTTAGGAGTAAAATTTAAAAATATATTCATACATGTACATTTATAATATTTCTTAAAATCAATGAGATTGCAAATCTCTGGCATGCCTTGTCGATTTTTGGTTGTTTATTTAATATGAAAGCAGATTACTCAAAACAGGTTGTACATTTTTGCCAGGATAAAGCTTGTACAGTATTTTTAATTCAAAATCGCAAGACCTGGCACTGATCTGTTTTTTACCTTCGACTTTCGATTATAGTTACAGAATGTATAGATTAGGTTTCAGTCTCCAGGTTTATACACTACAGTAGCTGTACTGGTTCATCTTAATCAATAAACAATATGCATTTCATTAATCAGGAATATGTATTTTGTATTCTAATATTAATTATAAGTATCCCCCATGTGTACAGTTTTGAAATCTTGCATCATTATATATATAGGTACATGAAGATTATTTACATATATCCAGTTCTTTTTAACAGGTACGTTGTAATATGAGACACTAAAGCTTTGTAAATTATGTACATGTCTCATTGAAGCGGTGATACCATTGAAGCACGTGCTACTGAACTAGTGTACAAACCAGGTGAAAACTGAGCAGCTAGTTCATATTGTATGCTGCACTATTTCACTTTCTGCTTATATATCGTGTAACAAGGTGTTTATTTCCATTAAAGAGAAAGCAACAAAGTGTGACTAGATAACTACATTCTTCTAAACCTAATATTACATAGTTTATAATACAAACATTTGTACTAATTTTAATTATAAACTTTGTTGTTTTTATTACACTAAGATATAAATTAGAAACATGTAAGTCTCATATATTAGCTTATCTTTTTTAATTTGTAATTGTTTCAAAATAATAAACTGCTGGATGACAGTGACTTGATGAAACATAGTAAATATGTTATTACAATTTTATTACATTGCTACAAAATTCTCAGGTGCTTTGAATAATCTTAAATAGTTTAAAGGCACATTTAAAATAAATGAGACATTGGTACTAATAAATTAATGAAATAAAGTAATAGCATGTAATAATATACATGTTTTAAAATACATATTGTAAATAATATAATTAAGTACTACATATGTATTATAATGGCGCTATGATATGATGATGAATACATCACAAAATTTATTTTTCTTATAACTGCAATATGTATTAATGCACAAAGACTCTTATTATACTAAATTAATCGCGAATGTCAAGAATACTTGATCTTCTATCTTTGCTTCATTAGTACTGTCTTATGCTTGTATAATTATTAACAAAATAATAACGGTATAATAGTTTATTGGAATCTTGATATATTTATCAAAAATTAAGAATATTTTATAGCTTTACGAGATTATTATACATTCTTTTGTTATCAACCGAAGACAAAAGAATATAAGATATGTCATAAGGTATTGGTATACGACATAAGGTATAAACGCATTAAAAAAAGATTTTGTGCTTGTGTGATCTATATAATATAATTCTTGTAGTGTTTTTATACAATGTATCAAACATATCATTTTTATAGTAGTATATGCATTTAAATTTCTGCAATAAAATTATTATCAGAAAATTGTGCAAAAATGGAAGATATACAACAAAGCACTTTAAGAAATATTGTAAGTATTATGTACTGTATGTTTCAATATCCTTTTAGTTCATTTTTTACAATTAATAATTTCCAGGGTTGCATCATATACTTCTTCCTGAAGAACCTTCAAAATCTTGTGCACTTTCAGAAGAAATTCTTGTAACTAGATCTTAAGTTCTTAAGGATGAATTTTCTAAAATACAAGTTTATAATTCTTGTTTACTTTAAAATTATAAAATCGAATGTATATTTTTATAATATTTGTACTCTAACAAACTGAGTGTATCCACTATTTTAATGATTACCAAAAATCAATTGAACATTACTTAACTAATATTGATGGAAATGTACTTTTGGATTTTGTATGCAATTGTCTACTTTACTTTTTGATTACAGTGAGTATATATAATTGTTGTCTTATCATGTACATCTACAAGTATCATCTACATGTAAGTTAAGAATTAAAATTATTTCATTATTTTATAGTACAATGTCGATAACATCTTTAATTCAGATTTACTGTAAATGTATATATTTTTTCAGGATAGACCTGCTTTAAGTGCATATCCTGATCTTGAATGATCATGCAAACTAAAAGATGTGTTACTTCAATCATGTGTAAATATTATTTTTATATAATAATGCATAAAAAAATAAAAGTAATATTCATTGTCATTATAAATGGAATTTGCAAGAAAATGTATGTAGCTATATAAATTTGTATGAATCAAATAGATAGCAGCTAAAGGATTATCTAATCTATTAACTATAATATGTAGTACATGTTCAAATGAGCAATACAAGCAATAATAGTTTTACTGATAAAATGAAAAAAAAAACAGTGCTTTTAAATAAATCACTTGATTGAACTAAATTGTTAATTTTTTCATTTAAAGATATTCTAAATGATAAAGAGAATACCAAAAATATTAATGCTTTGGCAAATTAACAAATTTCAAATACACTCAAAAAAATATTTTCTTTGATTTGATTATTTCCTTGACTGATTCATTTCACCATTAATACAGTATTTGTTTCCACCTGATGAGTATGAATAAAAAAATAGAAAAAAATCGTTATTTGGAACAAGTTTCTCATATCTTATGTATCTTCTATTTTTTTTTTAATTTTAATTTATAAAGTATTTTCACACGAAATTACATATGTATATATTTCTTTTTTTATTATTATTATTATTTGGTAACTTTTTTTAATACTATTTTTCATTGAAATTTGATAAAATTATTTTTGATAATTATATATTATCATTTCAAAAGGTACATAAACCTAATGGATAAATATGAGCAAATAACACATGTAGCTAGAATTATAGTGGAAGCAATCAAATGTGGAAAATTATAGTTCTCCAAAATTTTTTCAAAATTACAAAATATAAAAAAAAGTGTAAAAATTGAAAATTAATTCAATTTTAAATGAAATATTTAAATTTCTACAAATTAATTGTACAAAACTATTCCATTAATACTTGAGATACAGACTGATAACAAAAAAAAATTGGACACATGAATATTTTGAATTAACATATCACTAGATATGCATAGTTAGCAATATATGCAAGACTTCTATAACACATTGTTGAATGTATGTTTGTATTACCTTTCTTTTCTTATTTGTAGTATTACTTGCTTTAATATATTATTTATTAAAAAAATTGATTTTTTTTAATAAATTTTAGACCATCACTCGTTTATAGAATCCTTAATATGTAGAAGAGTGATCCTACTAAAATATTTATATTAGAAAAAATATTACAAATCACAGAAATTGAATATTCACATTTTATGAATTTTGTACAGAGAAAAGACTTTACTACAGCATTTGATATGAAAGATAAAAATATAAGAAATCAAGTAATATATAAATTACTCTCTAGAGATATGTTATATAAATATTTGTTACAGTTTTTTATTACCTCTAAATATAATTTTTATACTATATTAAAAAATTAATTCATATTTATTTATTTTAATTTATATAATAATTAATACACGTACAAATAGCAAACTGTGATATCAAATTAATTAGATTAAGACCCTGTCTTTTATTCGGTGAATATCATGCTGAAGTACTTTTAGAAAATCTTCATTATGTTAACAAATGTGTTATAAAAACTCTATGAAAAATGATATACGTATTTTCTCTTTATATCTATGATTACTTATAAATTATATTTGTTTATTGTTAGCAATAAATCGTTCCTTTCAAATCATGCTTTCTACTTTGTCATTTCTAATTTATTCACTTTGAAATAATTTTATTTTATATAAACATTTTATTGTACTGTCATATTATCAAATTTTTGGAAAAATTATTTGTTTATTTTTGACACTTATCAAACATTTAAACAAATCTCTGTATAATATTAATTATCTCTTGTCTCAGGTTCCTCATCATATGCAGCCATGACTTTTTCCATAATTTCCCAAAGTTTATCTCTTGTTAGATCTTTACAAAATACCTGTAATATTAAATCATTGTTGTTTATTATTGTAAAATTAATATTAGTATTTTGAAAAAAAAATTTTTTTAATGCTTACATTAAACCATGGTTGTTGATCACACTCATCCATTAATGGAACAACTACACCATAAATTTGTAAAGCAAGATTGATACATGCTATTGCTATTAAATGTGGTGGATAATCAAGTATAGCAGGAGAATGATGAAAATCTTGTAATAGTGCCATACTGGTTTTTGCTACTGGATATTTTGACCATTCTTCTTCTCCAAACCAAGCTTGCAAAGATCTCAAATAGTGCAACATGTACTTTGAAGAATAAAAATATAAAATGAAATAATTGTAAAAGAATGATACGATTCATTATTACTTTTCAAACTTACCCTATGATTTAAATTAAAATTTTAAGAAATATTAATTCCTAAACATTTAATAAAAGAAAAAGTAATATGATTAGTTAAAAGATACTAACTTTGTGTGGATGCACTGGGCTTACTTGAAACTTCAACATACGCATGATGAGAAGTTCAGCTTGCACAATAGCATCTCTCATACTCCAATACTGCTCTCCTAATTCCAGTGGTTGTGAACCTCTATGAAGTGTACTATATGATACATTCATCACATCTCTTATTTTTAAATTATCATCCTTTGCCTTTCCTGCCAGATATAAACAAGTAGCTGCTATTAACTACAAAAAATATAATTTTATTAACAAATAAATACAAATCATTATACGTATAGTTATAACATTATTATATATTTTCTTTTTATTTCTTACTTCTATATTTCTAATTAATTAATTAAATAACTTACATAATTATCATATCCTTGAGCAGTAGCTTCTTTCATAAACCTATGATATAAAGTTGCTGCTGTGGCAATTGTTAGAAAATGAGCCTCTAATTTTAAACCTACAAACAAATTTTCTTTAGAATATATTTCAAAATATAATATATTAAACTTATAATATATAAACTCACCACATTCGAAGATAAATCTCGATACTGTGAAACTATCATTGGCTTTAGTATAATCAATTGTAATACTTTTCTGTAATGTATTCCTTTTCTCTCGTTGCATTGCTAATACATCTATTACATCTTTCATCTTTGAACTACACATTTAATACACATTAAAAATCAGTAAAAATTCCCAAAGAAATTTATTGAGTAAAATATCAAATTTTATAGAATTTATATTAGGTTTTTTATTTATTGACGAAAAATAGATAAATATAAAAGTTAATATTGGACAATGGATAATGACGCGGCTGGCGAATGCCGGATTGTTTCTAACCCATAATGTTAGTTTCGCTATCTATACTTGGCAGAAAGGTTTGTTGTCGCCTAACCTGTTTTAAATTGCTTTATATAAAATAATAATGTAATCAATTCTACTGTATCGCATAAAGTATAGTAACAAACGAACCACAAACATAAACGACCCATAAAATTAACATTAAGATTTACGGTTTAATGAAAAGTTTGTAGATTACTTTACTATAAATCTAAAAAATAAATATATACCTTAAGGTTTCGGTACTCGTTGGTTCCGTAGGATTCATTTTAATAGCACAATAATTGCTCGTAGGATAAAATGACTGAATTAATTATAGATTCTATTTAATATGTTTATCTTCTTAATTGAAAATAATCACAACACGCACTACTACCGCTATAAAACTTTCATTAATAATATAATTAGACAAGAAGGGCTTGCATTGCTTTCATTTGGTTACTTGATTACTAGCACTAGTAACGTAAAATCATAGTTTAAACACATTGTCCAACTAAGCACAAGCCTCAAAGAAAATTAAATTCCCTAGAAAAGCTGGTCACATGTGAGATTTCATGCCGTTTCGACCTTACCCTGCTGAGTGCAGTTCAATAACATGGGACTGGATATCACCTAACAGGATATCAAACGGGGTATACAAGCCAATTAAATGGCACCTATTTTTATTTTAACTAGTGGCTTCACTGCAACTTATCTTCGATTTCGTGATGTCTCAAGTTGCAAGAACGGCTGGCAGCGAAACTTATCATTAAAATACACCTCTAGGTTGGTGGAATTGATAGAAACTGGATTGCATGGCTCGATTCTCTTATTCTTCGGCTTCTGTTAGCTCGATCTTTAAAACGTGTGGTAATTGGTAGGGAATTATCCGTAGAAGTTTATCGACTGAGTCGCGAAAAATGATATTCTTGATCGCGTTAAGTAATTTATAAGCGAAAGAATTAAATCTTGATTTAAGATTCGTTTGGTATAATAATCGTTTCCATTAGATACAACCAGGATTAATAATTTAGACTGGTTTAACATTTAATTTATTCAAAAGTTAGAATAATAAATTTGATACAAAAATGTTTGACGATAATAATCAAAAAAATAATTTAAAAACATTAATCGGAGAAAGTAACTGAAGATAATAATTGAAGATAATAATTAGGAAAATAGTCAAGAAAATAATCATTAATAATCGAAAGATCGGAAAAATGTTCTAAGAAAATAACCGTTAATAATCGAAAAAATAACTAAGAAACAATCGGTAATGATTCATGATAATAATCTGGTAATAATCGAAGAGAACAACAAGCAATGATCCAACAAATAATAATTGAACAGTGGATTAGTATTAATCGAATAATTATCCAAGAAATATAATCTGAAAAAAATCTAAGAAAATATCCGAAAAAATAATGAAGAAGTAATGGAAGATAATAATCAACAAGACGGCCTGTGTAGCCGCTTATATAGAGAGTTGACTCATCAGCGAAGAATGACTTACCACTGCATTGTCATTGGTGCGTCGTGGTTCTACCTCTGGCTTGTGACGGAGATGTCCAATAGGATCTCATTCGATGCAACGCTGGTTGGTATCGGCTGTAAACACTTGGAGTATGCGTGCTGGTGGTGGGGATCAGGCTCCGTGGACTGATCTCGTTCCCTGTCCTTCGTATGCTTAGATTTAACCTTTTTATGTTGTTTTTTACGTGTAATTGTGCTTACGATGTTAACGTGTTAAAATAATATCAGTATTGGCATATATGTATTTTATAATATAAGCGTAGATGTTACAGGATATTATAAATTATTGAAACGATTAGTAATATATATATATTTTTTTTATGTATAGTAAATAATTAATGAATAAAGTTATATGAGTAAATAAGTATGATTCCATATAAAATAAATTCCTGTTCCAACTCAAACTTAATTCAGTATATAAAACAAGATGTCGCCTATTCATAACAATGTTGAAAAAGAGTTAGAGTCGCGATTCATGGTCTCATTTTGAAAGTTTGAGTTGGCATATAACGTAACAATATTGCTTGGACAAATTTCTGCGCATGATTACAAATAACTAATCATTTATTATCTTTTCAGAAAAATGTTATCTAAATCAATAGTAATTACTTAATAAACGCAATAAATGTAACAAAACGTAAATAAAACAAATATTAAAAGTATTTTTGAAAAAGAATCTTAAAGATATACGATTTAATTTTTCTTTATTAAATATGATAGTTTTATAAAAAAAAATGATAACATAGTATATATTTTTATAACAAAAAGACATTAAAAAATGTTTTTTTTTTAATTTGTATTCAAGTATAAAAAGACATCTCGATAAACCTCGAATTAAACCAAATTATAAAAGATAAAAGAACATTTTAAAGAACTTTGAAATTACTGTAGGTTCATGATATTAACCCTTGATTTGTATTATGTTAGATCACTTCATTATATATATTATAAAGTATAAAACAAAATATAATTTCAATTGGCATGAGTAAATTCAATTATAAATTATATATTATATTAATTTCTTAAAACTTAGTTTTTTTAGTTGTTTGTATTAAAGATGTATAAGGTCTAAGATTTGGATCTGGCAAAGAATTTATACCAGAAGTAGCTCTTCGTAAACACGCAATATATCTTTCTTGTTCCGAGCTAAAAAAACAGAAATAATGACGATAAGATAATAGTTATGGTAGTTGTTCTTTTATAAAATATGTTTAGATATAATATTATTTGATTTTATATTAATTATATGCTGTTTAAAACAATATTTACCTAGTTAAAGATGACTCAATATTGTTTGTATTATCACTATTAAAAAATTGTATTATTTCATGTGTATTATTTTTACTCAGCATTCCATTATAAACTAGTATATCATCCACCAATATCTGAGGAAGATAAATAAATCTATCATTTTTGATAGAAATGTTTTATAACATGATACTTCGTATTTTGTATAAATTCAATTTAACTATAATCTTTCTTATATCTTAATGTTTACTTACTGCAAATTCTTTTATTCTTCTTGACTTAGTTTTTCCATAATTCCATAATTTTATGGCACTTACAGTTGTAGGATAAGAAAATATGACATAAATACGATTTGTCTAGATGATAAATTAATATATAATAAGATTAATATATTTATTAACAATTTTTAGATTGAAATATAAATAATATATAATAAATACTACTTACTTCTCCAGGCAAAATTGGTGAAAGCCATGAATGTTGACCATCATCGGTATCATTCACACCATCTATCAATTTATCTGGTGTTCTTACATCATTATCAATTCCTTCTAGTATATTTACACTTTCTGGATACGCTCCTATATCTGAATAATATGTATCAACATTATCAAATAAAACGATGAAAAATATGAATTTAATATATATATATATATATATATATATATATATATATATATATATATATATAATATATATTATATATATTATATATATATATTAAATTTATGTATATATATATGTATGTATGTATATATTTCTTAGATATACTCACTATCTCTGTTTAATTTGATTTGATGACCATTAATATCAATAAATTCAATGCCATTAAGACCCACATAATAAGAATCACCCCAACTTGAAAATATCATTATTTGATATACAAAACCTTGTGGCATTAAGGGTACTTCATAATCTTTATTAAATGGAATAGTTTCTATAATATACCAGTTAATAAGACAATTATTTTAATAGATATTATATATGTATAAAAATGTTTAGTTATGCAAAATTTTATATTACCCTCTTGGGACAAAGTTAAAGTTGTATTAAACTCTTTTGATAATGTTAATTCGTTGTCCAAATGACAAATAAAACTTATTTCTTGTACAAAATTATAATGACAATTTCCTGGAGCTCTTCTCAATAAAAAGCTATCGCAATCTTCTTCAAATATAGATTTTCCATCCAATTTTATAAATAAATGTTTTACCTACATTTAATAGTTGTTATATGCCAAATGCTTGTAGTCATTAATGTGTTAATTACTTTATCTCATTATATAAAAAAGCTTACACCACAATATGACAACTCCAGAGAAGCATTATAATTCCAGAATCTCATGCCAGTAATATATACCTCCTTGTCAAATGTAATTGTTATAATAATTTCTTCATTTTCATTTATATAATCTATTAACCACATATGATCTTTATCAGTTGTTATATTGTATCCATCAATCAATCTTAAAAGATTTATATTATCTAAGTTACATTTTAAGTTAGCATGAGTTGTTGACAAAATTAAATTTTGGTCTCCAATGAATTCTATCCCATTAAGACCTACACATGATTAAATATTGTCAATATGATTATTATTTATTAATTACAATATGAATTATTCACCTACTATTCCAGCAGTACCCCAATTTGAAAGAATAATCAATTGAATTTCTTTACAAGCAAGGGATAATGTATTATGTTCACTACCACTAGATACATTTGAACGATTTCCAACTGAACAATCACTTTTACGCCTTCCAAATGTTATCTATAATAAAATAGAATATACAACATATTCATAATCCATATATAATAACACAATAATCCAATATTATTTACATTGGAATTAGTCGTTACTGTTGCTGGTCTCTCTTTTTCCTTTTGTGCATAATTAAGCATATTTTTATTAGTAATTGTAAACATTTCATCATTTGTTGATATCATTTCTAAGATATTTTCATCAGTGGTAAATAAAATTGTCTGTAAACACAGATATGATATTTTATAAGAATAATTTCTAATATATCTATAGATATATGTGTAATATATATTGAAATATATTACATCTCCAAAAGAATTAAGAGTGCCTTGTAAGTCACCAGATGCTCTAGCAATTTCTCCATAAAAAATAAGTGTATCGTCCAATGTAATAGTGATATCTTTAACACCTCTATATGAGTGTATTCTAGATTTATTATAATTCTAAAAATAATAAACATAGTAACGAAAATTTCATAAAATTAATTATATTATTTAACAAAACTTACCCATATTCTAATCATAGCAATTGTTACAATATCCTGAAAAATCATATGAATGTAATGATGATTTCCTTCTGTAAATGGGATAAGCCATAAATTAGCATCATCTCTTGTTCTATTTACTCCATTAATAAGATTATTAATAATACGAAGATCATTATGTTCTGATAATTGATTTATATTTGATGGATTTTCTGATATCTATAGAAAATTGTGTATAAAAATGATGTTAAATATAAATAGTAACTCATAGTAATATATGTATATTTATGAAATCTTTGTATTAATGACAAATTGTTTACCTTATTTACAGATACAAGTTGACCTGTATCTGAAAATATCTCAATTCCGTTAAGACCTGCATAATGTTTATCTCCCCAAGTACTGAGTATATCAATGATTAATATTTTACCACAAGGAAGTTCTGGTACAATAAAATTTCTGCAACTATCTATGACAGAACAAAATAATACCATATTGTAGTCCACATTATTTATAATTAATATAAATTTATACACTGACCTGATCTATAATCTTGACAATAAACAAGTTAAAAGATCACTAAGAGTTTCATGAAGTTCAAACTGCGAGTTATGTACCATGATGAAAAACATAAAAATCAAACTATAGGACTTTTTCATATCTGAGTTTATTTAAGATGTCAATAGTGGCCACTATTACATACAAATTAATTTTTTCACAATTACCTACCTTGAATTGGATGTTTTTCATTTTGTTGAATACTAGATTTATAATTATGCAAACTTTTATCTGCAAATTTTTCTTTTGAACTATTACTATTATTCTGGCCAATTTCTATTGAAGAAACAAATTTATTATGATTCTTTCTTGTTAGTTCACTATTGTTTGCATCAGTATGATATATTGTATTTGATACTGTTCTTATTCCATCTGTAATAGTTTCTTCTTTTGGTGCTAAACCAGATAAATAATCTAATCTTCTCTTTATGATTCCTATTAAAATTAAAAAAAAATTAATTATTTCATGATAATTACATAATAATTACAAGTAATGATTCTACATATATGCAGACATGCTATCAAAATATTTAATTTTAATATTTAAAATATCACAGAAACATACCACGTGGCAAATTATTTTTAGGATCTTGTTTCCTTACGTTAATTTTATGTTTAGAATAAGTTTCATATTTTTGTTGTGTTAACAGTTCATTGTCCATTTTATATCCTTTATTTAATATATCTGACTGAAAATAGTCTTGATTTCGTTTCTCAAAATCATCAAGAGTTCGTAGTTTACAATTATAATTCTCATTGTTTTTAAATCTCATAGATTTTGTATTATTATAGACTTTCTCTAGTCTTTTTTTCTCCATATATTCATCAAGTGCACTAAAATCTTTTTTAATAGAAGTTTGATCATTTGAATCAACAATAGCAGAAAAAGCACGAGTTGAAGTATCCTTTATATTGATCTTTGCATGATTTGGAGTACTAGGGAGAGATTTACTAGTGCATGATTGTAATAAAATATCACCATCGATATCTTTTGTCTTGTTTAATGTAAAAAATGGTTTGCAAGACTGCCTATATCTTAATTGTTTATTAAAAGATTAAAAAATTATTTTTATACATACTAAAAATTATTATACTAAATTTAAATAAAACTTACAAATTATCAATATCTTTCTTTAAAACAGATGTATCATCTTCTAAAGAAGTTTGTTCAAATCTATGTTCTTTATGCATTAAATGTTTTTCTATTTGTAATGTTTTATAATCATCAATTACATTTAATCTTTTTACATTCCTATTAAATTAAATAGTTTCAATAAAATATTTATGTATGATATGTTAAAAATATATGCTTTGTTTTACAACATTAAATAAAATATAAACTTTATCAAATACATACTCAGTCATTTCTACCAACCATGATGGTAGCTTTTTTAATATGTTAGTAGATAAAAGTGTATTGTTTCCTGTAATATTACTTTCACTTTGATCCATTTTCCACAAAATTTATTACCTCGTATTAAAATAAATCGTTTATTTAAAAATTGATATTAAAATTTCAATTGATCCAGTTCATAATTTTTCACTGTATTTTTAATTCCACGAAATAGATCATATACATTATTTTATACACATAATGCCAAAAAAGCAAAACAAACAACGTTATAAATGTTATATCATATTAAACAGTAGTATAGATAATTGTATATATAATTTGTATCACTCTACATTATATTGTATGTATCGTATTAGTTTTGATTATTAATGGAATAATATATAGATTAGCTAGCTCTAGCTAAAAAGATTCTCATCTGTTATAGCCCTTGTTATCAATTTGTTTGGTATTGTTACTATAGTTACCATGAAGTATCATTGACCTCAAACGATAGATGGCTCTTACATTAGTATTTACACATGTCTATTTGTTAATGTACTATTAATTATTTTTTATTATTATTTTTGTGAATAAATAAATGCTAGTTTATTCAAATTTTATATAATAAAACACATTATTTGTATTTTACAATATTTTTATTTCACATAATTACCATTTTATCAATATAAAATCATATTAATAACAACAATATTATACATTTTACATATTCATACTTACATACTTGGTACACTGCAAATTATATGCAGTTAAAGCATGTAGTAAATGATTTAATATTCAATTAGTAATTGTTTTGTACTCTTTTTCTTTTAATAATATAGTATTATCACCACATGTTTAGACACTTGTTTTTTTTTTCATTGTTTTACAATGTTAATGTACGTATTATGTACATAAATATGTATAAATATGTATATTTTGTTAATTATACAAACAAAATTTGTATTAAAATATGGTAATTATGATAACATTCAATTAACTTATATGATAAAGAATTTATATAATAAACAAAATTTTAATAGGCTATATATAATCTTATATTCGTATATATAATTTTACAATAATGCTCTGTAGCATTATAGTTATTTATTGAACAAATTTAGTATTAAAAAAATGACAAGATTAATTTTGGCACATTAGATAATAAAAAAGGAACCATAATTAAGAAAAACTGTATTGTTATTAATAGTTGTCACTATTTGTCAGCTGTTATATAAACATGCAATATTATCGATTCTATTTTCAAAATAATGCATTAAGAAACATATCTTTTTATGCCATATAAACTTGATATTATTATAAACAAATTTTTTTCTATATAATTGTATATATATATATATATATATATATATATATATATATATATATTAAATAATATTAACCATAAATATATGAAAATTACAATTACCATATTGTAAACTACACAAAACAATTGTCACCAAATAAATTAGAAGTACATTTTCAATATTCTGTAGATTATAAATTATATAAATCATACTTATTTTTCATCATTCATATTTCCAATACTCTGTCACTATAACTTTACTCTAGTGTTATATTTACATTCTGTATATTTTTATTTTGCATATTTTTGTAATGGATGTAATAATTTATGATAAAAATCCTTTATAATGATAAAAAGATTGGAAATCTATATAGTCTACTTATTTATAACAAATTTTTCTATAAAAACTTTGTTTATATGGAAGATTAAAACCAAATACAGTCTTTACTGAATTTTCATTGAAAATTTCAATTTCTTTTTTGCAAAACTGTAGATATATGGCAAAAATATTATATGTGAATCTAAATTTCTAAATGAGATTGTACTATATGGGGTAATGATGGCACACTTGGTAGATCAATTGTGACTGTTGAACTTATTGCAGGAAATACATGATTTAAAATTGCATAATAATGAAATCCAGCAGCAGCAGCTACAAAAAGATGCCAAATTGCATGTGCACAAGGTATTCTACCATCTGATTTAAAGAATATTAAACCCAAAATATAAATAAACCCTCCTGTTTTTAATTCAGCAATGTTGTAATAATCATTCTGCAATAATTAAACAATTTTATAATTAAATGAAAATATTCAGATAAAGAGATATATTAAACAATCAGTATTTCATCGTTTCATATTATGTATTATAAAAAAATTCTACTATATGTAATATTAATTATTATATTTCAATTCTAACTTACGACATTAATGATTGCTACACTTGGACCAATACCTATGACCAAATACATAATGGTTTCGAGCATTTTATAGCGCTCGTGGAAAATTTGTTGATAAAGAATTCCCAACATTGCCATAATCCAAACAGCATATCTCATTGTAAAAAGTAGTTTATCACCTGGGAAATGATCTACATTTAACCATGGAAAATAACTAGCAGCTATAAAGATATAAATCATTGCACGGTCACAGCGATGCAATGCATCTTTTAATTGTCTGAAATATAAACCACAAGAAGATATAATTATATGATAATCTTCTATAATTGGAAAAAGACACTAATATAAAAAGTATAATTTATTATTACCTGTTATGATTACAGTAATGGACACTGTGGAAAAATGTGGATACCACAAAAACAAGAATCAATGAAGTACCATAAACGCATGCAGAAACAAACTGTGTCCATGTTATAGAACGTCGAAAAAGTTCTAAACTGCCAATTATAGAAGGGACAATCCAAATTCCATGAGTGGCCACATTAGCCACATGTTCTATGGAAGTAGGATTATATGCCTGATTTGTACATGCTCGTGAATTCATCCATTTTATCCTATAATAAATTAAATTTCATCTTTATACGTTATATAGTTACATAACTAAAAGTACGGCTTGGAGATTATTGTGTAATGAAACAGATCAATGTTCTTACATAAGACAAAAGAAGATCATTGAACGTTACATCATAAGACTTTTAAAGTTATATTTAAAAAATATAACAAAGTTACTTGTTCAAATCATATTTTATGTTATTTTATTCCTATTAACAAAGTAATTATGGTATAACTTGAAAAATCATACAACCAAGTGTGTGTGTGTATGTGATATGTGTTCATTTCCGAATTATTAGAAGAATTTATTACAAACATTCATAACCTGTGGTCATATATCATTCATAAAAAAATATAGTACATACTTATTATCTATGTCTTAAAGGAAAATATCTCCATACTCCCCAACATGCTGATGAGCCTTTATTGTTGTATGTTTAAATACTTTAGATTTCTGTTTCTGCGGTATTGATGTTCTATCTATCTATAAGCAATGTATTTGCACTCCATTCAGTTACTTCAAATTACCCTACACATGCATATGTTAATATTACTAGATAAGAAACAGAAAAATAAGCAAATAAGAATAAGAAAAATGAAAAGTATTTATTTATAAAATAAAAATAATGCATTGTGAAGTACTTACGTTAGTAGTTTGGATAACTTTTAAGTTAATTATTAGTAAAAGATAGCTAATATGAAATTATATTCTCATATGATGCATAACATGCTATATTTAAAAGCTAATATAAAATAATATGTAAAATTATCTTATTTATAGTATCATATAGATATAATATTTATATATTATTCAATGATTTAGATATTACTTTTCTAATAGTTATTGAAATATATTAAAGAAAAATATTAATTTATTACTAATATCAATCAATAGTGATTTCTTAAAATACATATAAATTTAATACGATAATATTAGATAAAATTTTTATGCATTATAAAAGGACGAGTACTATTTATTTATTATTAAGCAATTAGTAATACATAAAACAAGGAATAATCAAAACTATTTACCATTTATTACTTATTACTGTTTGTTTATTTATAAATATCTATATTTTACATTTTCTATATAGTAATACAATTTTTCCAATATAAATTACAATATTTTATAAATACAGATATAAATTTTTAGTTATGATTGTAACTATTTTAATTTCTCAAAAGAATAAAACTTGCTAAAAAATCTTTAATTTACTAATAAAAATACCACCACCACTGAAGAAAAGAAAATAAAGAACGATAGAGGCAGATAGAAGTAAAAGAAAGAGAAGAAAAAAAAGAAAAGAAAGAAATAGAAAAAGAGAAAGAAAGAGAAAGCAAAATAATTACCATACACAATCAAGAATTCTAAGAAATCAAACCCCTATTTAATAACTACATCTTACTCTTTTATACGATGTAATCGGAGAAGATTTTTTATAGGTTCTGTGACAAGCTGATGGAGGTAGGATTCATCCATGATGTTGCACTTTACTCGACACGTTAACTCGTTTAAATGTCGGTATGAAGAATATTAATAAAGTTACTGCCACTAAGTATATATTTTCTGTTTCATATTGCCTTTTATTTTACATTATTTGTATAATATATTTTAAAAATGATATAGTGATTTATAAGTTAAATCTACCAACAAAAATAAGCTGCAGCACGCTCAGCTGTCGCCGAGCTACTAACATAATCAATTGCTGTCCAGCTGTTATACTGCTTGGTAAAAGGATGAAAGGGAGGAAGATAGTGGGAAAAAAGTAATGTGTGTAGAAAAACGTGCTAGACACATATGTGTTGCTTTTCGAAACAATCTCAGGTTAACACAACCGCAAAGAACTGAAGCCCGATACCTATAAGTAGTATATAAATAATAATTTAATAGTCTTTTCGTTTCACAATCGTATATCTATAAAAATCACTCGTAAAAATAAACATTTGACAAATTAATATATGTATATCATTAGCGGATTTATGTATTTATAGGTATTTTCTTTTGAATAGCTTTTTTTTCGATGATACGTAACATTTAAAAAAAGTAATTAGTATGTATGTACACATATATGAACTTATAAATATACATACTTTCGTTAAGCATTATTTGCATGATCCATGAAGATACATGCCTTCAATGAATATAAGAATCATTTGAATAACTTTAAATGAGCATTTTACGCGCGAAATATGAACAAAGATTTTGAAAGACGTGAATATTCAATATATATAAGCAGTTATGTAATTGTTCGAGCGAACCACTCAATTTTTATTTCATAGTAGGTAGATTAATAAGGAGTTGAAATATAAGTATAATGTAAAATAATATAATAAATATAAAGATTGTAATACGTATAAAGATTGTTATATATTAAGAATAATGCTCCAATATCATTCATACTCGTATATATCGTACTGCTTTTTAACAATTCATTCTACTCCGATAAAGTTATCAGCTTAGATATGACCAATTGACGTTCACAATATAATTAATCCTACTCGATCACGTGCCCTATTCTGAATGAGGACTTCCTCACGAAACGCGAACGTATAGCGTATAAATTCTATAGAATAGAAATATGCAAGAGGAGACTAAAGATATTTATTATTTGATTAATGGTTACATTTATAATAAAATAGTTTTTACGATTAAATAATATGATATTAAGTTATAACGAATTAAATCATCTAGTTTTTTATTTAGCAATGCTATTGTTAAATAATGACCTTGAAAAAATATATGAACATTATTGCATACAAAGCAAAACATAATTATTGCATATTTCAAATATGCTTCATTTACGCACATTTATAACATACATAAAAATGCGTTAATAATATTTGAGAATGTATAATAATGTACATACTATGTTTTAAACGTAATATTATGCAATACATCATGTTGAAGCAGTTTATAAATGTTTAAAATGTATAAAATAATTAAACAAAATAATATCTCGATCAATATTATTGAGTAAATTGAAACCGCAGTGGATTGGTGGCGTATTTTCACTAGCGAGTAAAGATACGCCACGTTCAGGTTGTTCACCACCTGTGGTTTTATAATAGTTTACATCACATAGAATCTAGGCGTAATTCTTGATCAATTTTGATGAACAGTCTCATTTTAAATATGAAATTTTAAATGAATAATCCGGTTTTAAATTTTGAAAAAATCTTTTTTATACATAAACTATTCTTGAATAAAAAGCTTTTTTTAACAAGATCTTTTTCAGAAAATTAAAGTTTATTTCTAAAATTCGAAAAAGATGATTCCTCTTTTCTAAAGATTTAAATCTTTATCTTTATATATATAATTATTATAAAGATATATATATATATATATATATATATATATATATATATATATAAGATTTTGTTCATCAAAGTTGTTCAAAAATTATGCCTAGAATCATTGTTGACGCAAATGCTGTTTTCGAAATTTTTCGAATTTTTGAAGTTTTGTATAGTAATACGTCTAAAAATCTGCAATGAAAAAAATAAAGCTTCTATCTCCAATACTAATTTTCATGTAAATATTTGAGCAGTATGTTTTATTTCCGTAAATTAGCTGATTGCCACCTTGTTTGTGTACATAGATTGAACTTAGATTTTTTAATCCATTCTAAATACAAGAAAACGCGTTTGTAATACATGAAGAAACAATGGTGGCTCATTCGGTGATTTTGTCGCTTATTTTGTCAAAAATAATAATAAATTAATATTTATACTTAATATTTAAATGTATTTATTATTATTATATTATATATTATTATTGTAACGGTAATAATAGTAATAATAATAATGATACAAATTGGAAAAATCCTGTAGGAGAAATCACAAAAAATAATAGCTTTTGAAGTTCTATTTCGTAGATAGTGTCAAAATGATTTTACATGTTTTGATTGTTATTAAAATAAAATATAATATATAAATATATTCATTAATTACTATTTTTACCAAAATAATTAATAAAATCTTGTTTTTTATCGTAAATTTATTATTACGATTATATGTATTAATTATATTTGTTATTTTTTATGCATTTTTGTCACAAAATAAATGTGATTGTCACTATGCTTACAATGACCTATGTAAACAGATTACTGCGAGATGCATACTATTAAAGAAGGATGTAAATATGAGATAGAAAAATGTAAGTTCAGCCTATTAACTAAACTGTAACCTACACTAAGCTGATTGCAGGTCGCATGAAACGAGAATACACACAAGCTTATATGTCGATATGATAGGTGTATGATGGAAAACTGTTCTTCTATTGGACTTGTAGTTCATATTTTGTCCATACCTGTCGCTGAAGTCACATACGTTTCGAGCGAGAGGCGGTGAGCAGTTTTAATGCAACCGACATTAGACCTTGAAAATAGTTGGTTATGTTTGAAAGAAATTTTATATTTTACATATATCATTTTATCAGAAACTAAATCTATATATTATAGATTGACTTATGCTAATACAAAAATTGTGAAAATTACAATGTGATTTATTTTATAAGAAAGATTATAAAATTTCTGGTTTAAGATCAAATGAAGAGATTCTAAAGAATAAAAATATTTTAAAGAATTTGCATTACTTCAAACTGATATTCATTCATCGCTAATATTGAAGTTCCCTAGGATTTGTTGAGAATACGATCGCCAAAAATTCTCTACCAATTCACAATAGAAACAAGCCCACTTCGTAAGAATCAAATATGATCGGCATATACTTATATTTAAATGATTTATTATATATATATATGAAATCATACACATAATATCTTTCTATAGAATCATATATTGATGTATGTACTATTAAAAAATTTAGCTATACTTGAAATGTTATTATAATTTATAAAAACTTATTTTATTAAAAATGGATATCATAATTATAATACGAAGATAAAATATTATTTATTGTATGAAATTGAATAGCAAGTAATAAAAGTAACACTTGCAGTTGAAAAAATTTGATAGTGATTCATAGCCAGGCCTTCGACAGCTGATGATGAGTCGCGCGTATGTATTGCTATGGTAACACGGAACATACGGAACGTGGAATAGCGATTCGGTTGTTTCTTTATCTCATAGATTCAGCTGCGAGCGTCAGCTGTTCAATATGGAATAGGGGGTACAGTCACTTGTAGGAATCGTTCGAAGTCGAACTACTTGGTCGTTGGTCCCTATAATATAAACGTGCGCGTGCGTGTGTGTTTGTGTAAGAGAAAGAAGCAGTGAGTTGAGAGTGAGAGTGAAGGAAGGGAGGAAAGAGGAGAGGAGTGGGAAGGAGAGAAAGCGAGAAGAAGAGAGAGCGAAAGCGTGAGGGAGGCAGAAAAGCGAATCAAGGAGAGTAAGCAGACGGAGAGGAGCAATCGTACGAGCACCATACGTGCGATTTATGCAAAATCTCGCGCGCAACGTGGATGTATTGACGCAAGGATTAAAATACGGCATATCTGGCCTCATGAACCTCACAAATCAGACTGCCGATCCTCCAAGTGGTGTTTTCTTTGTTAATTTTAATCAGGACTGCACGTAAGTGTCATTACGTTCTTTAGAAACTCAAAGAAGTAAGATGAAAATGACGATATCCATTCTTTGTTTTCTAACCTTGCTCTCCTTTCTATAAAGGTGGGAGAATATTCAAGTGGGATACAGGCGGGGGAACAGCTAGTTTTTTTGCACATAAAACGTGCGATATGGTTTTTCCCTCCGCCGCGCGCATGGCGTCATCCCTCACGACGATCGAGGTTTTTCGTTCGCGCTTTTCCTATGCGTCTTCGTTCTCCGCGTTTTTGATAACTGCGTCACTCCATTCCTCCTTTCACTGATTAACTGCGTGTTAACGAGTCACCTTCGTGCTCTTATTTTACTACATTACTATACGTTATTAGAAAAAAAATAAACTTTTATGTACTTCATTTTGTTTTAAGACTTCTTTCTCCTCAACCCGTTGTTACAAAACAATCAGTCAAAGATCCAGGTTAATGTTTATTTATCTTTCATATATTAATGTTTCCTTATGATGAAACAAATTATTTATAATGCAATCTTTTAAATTGCAATTTTTTTTATAAATTTTTAAAGGAATATTATTCACTTATCCATGCTCTTATATTTATTTTCATTATATACTATAAATGTATAATCTTAATTTATTTACAGATCTTTAGCAGTAGGATCAAAGGCAGGGTATAAACTCTTTTCTCTCAGCTCCTTCGATCAACTCGAGAAAATATATGAAAATGGTAATAGTATATTATTAAATAATTTCTTTATTGCTATATAAATTTTAATTTTGTTATTAAATATCTTTTTTTTATATTTAGTGTAATATATTAAATTTATTACTGATTGTATTATAGTACTTTTATAACATATGTTGATTTCAGATACAGAGGATATTTGTATCGTTGAAAGATTATTCAGCAGCAGTCTTGTTGCAGTTGTTAGTTTATCATCTCCCCGTAAACTTAAAGTGTGTCACTTTAGAAAAGGAACAGAAATTTGCAATTACAGTTATTCTAATACCATTTTGGCTGTGAAACTTAATAGAGCGGTATGTTATAAAATTATAGTAACAAATACATACTCATACAACCGGACGAAAGGATAAATAAATTATATACAAATTACAAATTATATAAGACAAAATATGCGGAAATTATATAAATATATATATATATATATATATATATATATAGATAGATAATTAGTGTCAAGATATTTAATGTTCATATATATATATATCAGTACAATATTCTTATTATTTATTATTCTTTACAGAGATTGGTAGTATGTTTGGAAGAGTCATTATACATTCATAATATAAGAGACATGAAAGTATTACATACAATACGTGATACACCACCAAATCTTGCAGGACTCTGTACACTTTCAATAAACAGTGACAATTGTTATCTAGCCTACCCAGGTTCAAATACAATTGGAGAAGTTCAGATATTTGATGCTATTAATCTTGTAAGTACCTTTACATATGTATTTCAACCTTTTTCTAAAGGTATGTTGTGAAAAATCTGTAAAATTAATATTTATATTTACAGCAAGCTAAAACAATGATACCTGCACATGATAGTCCTCTTGCTGCTCTTGCATTCAGTCCCAATGGCACCAAAGTTGCTACTGCCTCTGAGAAAGGGACTGTAATTAGAGTTTTTCATGTATGTTTATTGTTAATTTTGATATATATGTATTACTATTTTTTATTATATATATATAAAACTGACTTAAAAAGGAACGGTTATGTTTTTGTAGGTAAATGACGGAACAAAATTATTTGAATTTCGTCGTGGAGTTAAAAGATGTGTGTCCATTAGCAGTCTGGCCTTTAGTATGGATTCTATGTTCCTTTGTTGCTCTAGTAATACCGAAACTGTACACATTTTCAAATTAGAAGAACCAAAAGAAGCGTGTGTATTCATTTATAATAAAGTGTAATACATATATGAAATATTTTCTATATATATATCAATATGTATTAACGCATAATTATTTTTTGTAGGCCTCGACAAGCTCAAGCAGAAGAATCACAAAGCTGGATGGGCTATTTAACAAAGGCTGTATCTGCATCAGCGAATTATTTGCCTTCGCAAGTAACAGATGTTTTTAATCAAGGACGTGCATTTGCTAGCGTTCATTTACCATTTTACGGTTTAAAAAATATTTGTGCCATTACTGTGTAAGTTAGAATAAGTAATATTTCTATACTTTCCGTTTTCTACATAAATTTTTTTTTAGGACACATAAGGTACCAAAGCTATTGGTAGCTAGTGCCGATGGTTATTTGTATGTATACAATTTGGATATAACAGAGGGAGGAAATTGTACACTTTTAAAACAACATAGGTTTGTAATAACGTTCAAACAAGTTAATATCATGGTGAAACATGTTTATAAAATAAAATTTCAATACTGTAGGTTAGATGGTAAACAAGATGAAGTAGATTGTGCTACTGTTTCTTCAACTGGTTCTGGCTCTGGAGAAGCACAAGCAACAGCTACAGCATCTGTACAAACAGTACAAAATTCAGGTATGATTTTTATACTTTCTGCATATTTTTATAATAAATATTTAGGTAATTTAATGTAATGGGAGCGAGTTGACGATAAAGATATATAAATTATAATAAAACTGATAATTAAAATGAAATTTGATAGATAAAAATGTTCATTCTATTGCAAAACTTTTTACTTATAATAACTACGAAACTAATATGATAATCATATATAAATATTTTTATATCAGTGATTTTAAGAATATCTTTTGAAGTTTAATAATAACGAATTAAGGTAAAAAGTTTTGCATGTACTTGAATATTAACAAATCAGATGTGTAATTACCTTCTCAATAAGGTATATTACACACGTTCGCGCATATGACGCACACAATACACACACATACACACACAGGTGTACCTGGTATCTAAAGCTATTAGTCTGTTTCTTTTGTAACATCAAAAATTTTTTAGTTTAGCAAGTCAATTGTATTAGTATAAATATTGCAAAATTAGTAGATGTAAACAGCAAAACCTTAATTAGTAAAGTAGTGTTCTTATTAAGTTGAACATTATATAAGCGTTCATTAAATTTGAGGAGTATAAAACTCTATTTGACCCTTTGCGGATTGCACAATGATTCCAGAGCCAAATGTACTGTGAAATATTAGTTGAAATCTTCCACAAAGGATTGTTAACTATTATATTTTTTTACATCCTTTTTTTAGTTGGATATTTAATTTGTATTTTTATAAGCCTGAAAAATGAGAACTTTATTATAGAATTTTATTATTTGATTTTTCTACATTATCTTTATCAATTTTATAAAATAAAACGTCTTAATATCAATATTTATAATTTACAGTAGTCTTGTACTTTATATTCTGAAAATAAAATTATATATTCTAAAATCTTAAACAAATGGTCAAATACAAATATAACAGTGGATAATATTAAAAAATCTTATAATTAAAAAAGATATGTTAGTATTCTTTTTTAATATTGATATTTACTTTATTGAAAAATCAATGCTTAGAACATAATTTATAATAGATATTATACTAAATACAAATATTTAAACAATATATATATAAACATTTATATTTATGGGTAAAAATAATTAAACAAAAAGCATATTATTTAATCAATTTATTTTGAAGGTAACGAAATTAAAAGAACAGATCATGCGTGTGTGCGCATAAAGGAAACCTTTTACTTGCTTTATATTTCCTTTTTCTCGCTTCTAGCCCCTCAGAATTAAATTACCAGGCAATTTCTTCAGGGGCTAAAGGGGAGCCCCAACAGTTGACCTTACTTGATGCAATTTTTTTCTTTTTATTATCCACCGAAGCCTGCATAAATAGCTACGCGGGTGCGTTACGTGGTCGTTCGCCAGACTCCATGTCAGGTACTGGTATGTCCTCTATACTGCCCCTTGTTTTTTTATTTGCTCATATTTTGCTCTATACATATCAATTCATTCACCTTCACGCAATCCTTCTATTCATTATTTCACTGTAAATGTTTGCATTTATACACACAGTGAAAAAAAAAAGCAATATAACAGTAATGCTCATATATTAGCTGGGTGTTAGGTTATTAATATTGTATATATTAGCGTCAAAATATATATTAAACAAAATATAGTGTTTGGGAAATTAAGTAGTTCTTTATAAAAAGCTTTCTATTTTATAAATATGCATGCGAACACTATAATTTACATCTATAAAAAAACAAAGTACTTCTTACTAGGTTTTAGTACAATAATATTTATATATATCACAGGTTTTATATCAATATATTGAAAATTATATTACAATTTTTAATAAGATGTAAATTTGTTGTGTAAACATACATGTTTGTAGTGCAGGGTATATTATCACTGGTATAAATAATAATGTAAGTGTAAATTTTTGATTGAAAGCTAAACTTTACTTTTTTAATTTTGCCAAATATTGCATAAAGTAGAAACAAATCTTACAATTGTTAAAAAATGAGAAAATTTTAGTCCTTTATATTGTAATATTATTTAATATCTGTTATAGTTATGATAATGTATTAACTCTTTCCCAACGTAATAGTTATAGACCAAGATATCTCGTTACTGAAATTATTATAGAAATATATGTTCCATCAATTATTGCCTGAAAACCGTAATTTTACAGATTGAAAATCTGAAGTTCATTTTTTGTTAATATTTCATAAACATAATAACAGTAAAAGTACTTTATTAGGATTGCTATAACATATAGTTGTAACAGAAAAAGGGCATACTGGCATTGTCCTGGCATACAACTGTAACAGAAAAGGATCTTGTTGGGATTATCCTGATATAAAATCATAACAGGAAAGAGCCTTGCTGAGATTATACTGGCATAATGGAGCATAATGGAAATGGGTCTTGCCGGAATTATGGTATAAGATTGTAATGAAAAAGGAATTGACAAGTATTATTCTGGTTTTATGACCATAACAGAAAAGGGCCATGCCAGGATTATTCCAGCATATGATTATAATCGTAAAGGACTTTGTCGGGATTATCCCACTTGAACTGGAAAGAGTTAATATTTCATTCCCCAAAAAGTTAGTACATGCACATCTGAAGGTACATACCAGGGCTATTTATATATAATATTTGGCGCATTAAAATTGATATTGTGTGTAAACCACCCTCTAAAAAAATCAATAAAAATACAAATCAATATTTATATCCTAATTTTTTAAACAATGTAGCAATGATTAATTTTCATTTATTAGTTGTGATACTTTAGCTGATCTTAACAACATATTTGATCATTTATAAATATATTTTTGGAACAAAATAATTTCAAATTAAAATTATATATAATTCTAAATATATTTCTCTGTATAATTACTATTTTATGAATTAATTTCAAAACAAAACGTACTTAAATAAACCTGTATTATTTTACATTTAGACATCAATAGGAATCCTTGTAGTAAAGCATTTATTTATTTCTGTGCCTATTTTATTAATTATCATGAATTCAAGAAATTATAGATTTTTAAGGTCTATATTTTTTAAGTCACTAACAATCTCTAGTGAACACATTTCACGAATAATGTGTTGTGTACAGTGATCATAGAAATTATTTATTTGCATCTAGATACAATATTTACTAAATATTCAAAATAAAGTGTTAAAAATTTTTATTTCAGAAACATGGCATTTTTGAGAAAAATTATTTAGACAAAAGTTATCTTACATTAAAGAGAAAATATTATAACATTTATTGTTTTTTATTTGATGGAAAATTTCAATTTTTGAAGCTCAATTTTGTTAGTTTAAATAGGAATTTTTTTATAACAGTAACATATTCTATGTAAAGAAACAAGTAGATTTTATTGAAAATATTTTTGTATCTATCTTCAATTTCCTGATATATTTAACAAAATATCTTGCACTTTTTGAGGAAAAATGTTTAAATTTCTCAAGCAATAATTATAATCCAATCATTTGTAAATTTCTTTATTATTTATTTACGAGTTCTAATCTTTACGCTCACACTACACTAACATGCACGCACATGCATGCACGCACATTCGCATGAGAAAAAGTAGAAAATAATAAACACGCTAATTAAACACTTTGTCTTTCCTATAAAATAACACACAAATAGTTCTAAGAATTAAATATATTAGCACTAAATAAACATTTTTTATCTCTTGTACTTTTTCTCAAAACCTGTAATTATCAATATTTTTTAAATTCTAAAAGTGTAAAGATATTTTATTAAATTGAATTTTAAAATGTATAAAAAAATATTTATGATAAAAGTCACTTTTTTTACATAATATATATTGCCATTATAAAAAATATATATTCCTATTCAAAAAACAAAATTTATTTTGAAATGACCTTAAAACCTTCCATTGAATAAAGAACAATAAATGTATTGCCTTTTTGAAATTCGATAATTCTTATCTGAACAATTTTTTTGTAGAATGCCATTTTCGAGATAAAAATTTATATCGTTCTATTTTGAACATGTAATGTAAATATATACTTATATACGTATGTAAATAATAATCGTTGTATTCTACGTAAATGCTTCGTGACTATGATTTTTAAAACACTAGTAGTATGCAAATGGGGTTTACTATATGATATAAAAGTGAAATCATCTACAAACGTGTCTAGATGCAATAATATATCATGTACCATTGAATTTTACTTGTTCAAAATACACATCTTTATCGTTACATCCGCTTGATACAGACTAATAAAGAACTGTAATTTATGTATACATGGGTTTGTAGAATCAGAGAAATATTATGAGATGATAGCAGCAGCCGAAAGTCCACCAAAAAGTAGAGGACCATTCCGACTGGATGATGATACAGAATTTCCTCCTGTTACACAAAGGACAGATTGAAGAAAATAATTAAGGCATATCATAGGAATTATGTCAAGATTTAGAATATATAGTGGTGATTGGAAAACGTGGAGAGCATATTAAAGTGCAGATTGTTCAGAATTTAAGAACATGTTTCACACTTCGGCTTCAGTAAGATCAACAATTAGGTGACATTACCAAGAATGTTGCACATTTAATATATAAGGGAATTGATAAAAGCAAATCTTTTTACATGATCAACTATTTGTTCTTAATAAACCAACATAATTTTTTCAGTAATATTACCGTACAACCGAATTAAAAATTTATGCGATATCTTTTCACTATATATTAGAAAGCATGTAAGTAGTTATAGAAGATATAGTAATTCAATTGAGGTTGTTAATTATACTATTTTGAAAAAAATATGTAAGTACTATCATCAGTATTTGGTAAGAATGTTTTCGTAAATTTACATGAAATAATATTTAGATGATAAACTATTTTTACCAAATATAAATGTTTGTGTTAAAATAAGGTATAAAAATAAGTGCAATTTATTTGCAAATATCAATCAGAAATTAAAATATATTAAATTATCATTAATAATTATCTAATAAGGGTCATTTTATAATTTACTAGAGCTAAGTTGATTTATTTTGGAGATAAAATTTATTTTTTTCATAGCTCTCTTGGGAATCGGTAATAAAGTTATGGGAATACTATTATATTTTACCAAAAACTAATTGTATTGGTCTTTAATTATGTGTTGTTTGTGTAACATTCTGCTGTGTTTATAAGTATATATACTTATATTAAATATTACTCATGTATTTTCTTGGATTGCTGCATTTTTAGTTTTAGTATTGTTGTTCGTGTCTGATGATCAATTATTGGAGCTTTTTTTTTTAATAGAAGAATAAAAAACACAAAAATTACACTTGAAAAGTTTCAAAAATATGTTATCCTTTGTAAATTTTTAAGTAATATGAAATTTTTCAAGAAAAATCATAACTTTCAATGAAAATGTGAAATAATTATAAATGATTCTTCATAAATATTTGATAAAAAGTTTAGACTTTCTATAGCATTTTTTTTAGAATTCCAGACAAATTTTATTTCTATGTACTTCTCTCCATATTAAAAAATTGACAGTTTATGTGTAAGAAATATTAATCTATATCAATTTTAATTTGTCATTTGTCAGCAAAAGACAAATTTGAAAACAATATATATATGATAATCAGATTTTTTGAAAATTAGAAATTCAGTTTGTTTATAATCTTACATTTTGTTTTTGCCAATCATTAATGTAACACTGTTCATCTCTTAATATGGAACAAAGATGTATATTATATTGTAAGTTTTATTTATGTAATAATCTTTGTATCATTTAAATTCTTTCATATTTTATTTTTCTTTAAGTATCTGCCCCTTGCTTTGGGCATTGCAATATGGTGACTATAAAATAAGTTCTTGATTTATTTATGTATAATTATGTAGAGACTGTAGATGATCTAGTTTTTGAAGTTATACTTACAAGAATTGTACTTTTATATTATGAATAACTTTTCTACTCATAATTGGTGCCAAGATATAATTTCTTTTTAATCAATACTTATATTGGTAAATATAACTTGTCTGTTTATATAATATTAGGACAGAGCACCATTGTATGTATTTTGTCATAACACTTTTTTGCGTATAAAATAATTTGAGAACTATGTAACTTCTAAATTATACTAGTAAGTTCTCTTTTGAATGAAAGGCACTTGGTGCAACAATTACCCATTAAATTATATTTCAATGATGTGTCTTTTTTGCTATTTTGTACTAACGAGTCTTGTTTAGAGAATAGTTATACTTTTATAAAAATAAATAAAGATGCTAATATCTGATGTACATATATTCATGTTAAAGCTTGAACGTTTAAAATATTACTTCTAATATTTCTTATTAATATATGTGATCTTAATTAATAACTTTACCTGGACAAATCTTTACCTTTTTTTATTAAAGTTTTGTTTTATCACCATTGCCGATAAATATTTTCTATTAATTAATATAATTGGTAATAGATTATATTTTACTCTTATGGAGTTTATTTATCTCATAATGTTTGTTAGTAAGATATTTAATTCTTTAATTTTGAAAATGTTATATTATAAAAAAATAAATAACAAATAATTTCTCTTTATAAAAATTATTTAATCTTTAAAAATATAACTCAATCAAAAAATACAAAGGGTAAATAATAACGCACAAAAAATAATATAATTGTATTATTATGTCATCTGTAAAACAAAAATATATATTATTTCAATATATACTTGTATTATATATGTATATTAATATGTCATGTTTTCCTGATATCATTAATATGAGCAAGAGTAATATAAATTTTATTAATTATATAATATTCTATGTGAAAGAATTAGTGAACAGCAATGATAAATACTAAGAAATAGTATAATATTTATACTTGTTTAAAAAGAAACAAAATGAATGATTTTATGTAATTATTAATGAAATCACTCAATTATTATTTGAATTGATTACTAACCTAATAAGTTGTGTAGACCGCAGATCACAGACACCTGTTAACATTTAGCGATCTATCGATGGAATGACTCCGTTACACCTTTTTCAACGTTACGATTTGCCGACAAAGTAGTGCCAATTGTGTTTATTTCGATATCACGATCCGTCGAGAGACTTTATCATCGTAATTTGGCAATGTCGACTTTCTCAATATAACAATGCATCTTTAATTATATGTATCTGTATGTTCAAACATAAGTAAAATGTTGCATAGCAATACTAAAGCAATTGTAAATAAAATTATTCTAGTAGAATTTGGAGTTAGATTGATAAATATGGACGCTATTTTTAAGTTAGAAAAAAATGCACAAAAATTAACTAGTAAAAGTTTGTCCAATGAAAAAAAATATATTTAAATAATATTTAAAAGTTTTGCAGTTGAGTTCATTATATTGAAATTATCAAACATATATTTTCAAAGAATCAACTACAGCCGTTTGATCTTTTTTAGTTAAAAAAAGATATTTTTTTTAGATTAGAAAAAGTTTAAAAGAAAATTATCGTTAAATCATTTGAGAAAGTAAAGAAAATATGCAGAAGTTAAAATTTGCTATGTTTATTAATAGAAAAAAACCGTGAAACTTTATGATAAAAAAAAATTCGGGTACCTTAATTCTAATTATTGTTTTTATATTAGTATTTAGACAATTAAAAAAATATGGAAAAACAAAGTGACACCACGTATTATGCTTTCGATACATTAGAACAAAAGAACGTAACGGCTCCACGTGACCTCAAATCTTAGTGTTAAAAGCGATGTACCGCGATTATACTATTGATTGAAATTATTAGCGTCACTTAATAATTTAAAGAGATTGAGTATAATAAACTCAAGGCAACGAAGACCATGCATTTTACTATAAAAAGGACTGAAAAAATTCTTTTGTAATTTATAGATAAATTTACTACTAAAAGACATCTGTAAATTCATCAATATACATCACCAGTTACAACAATTTCATTGACATAGCATAAACTTTTATGATACTGCATCCTTCGAGCGTGATAACAAAACATATTTGGAGGATACAGTGACAATGCAGCAAAAGGGTCTATCTTTGAATAGTTAAATATAATCAATTCTACTATATACTCTTTCCATGAACATAGATCACATATATAATTATATAGAAAAAGTTATAAATCATGTGAAATTTGTATGCATACATTTATATACGCAAATATGATGAAATATTTATAAGGGCAGTTTATGTAGTCCGTGCATTCACCATACATGATTTAAAAAGAACAGTAGTAATCATACGTTCATTGTGCAATCTGAATACTATGTTACTTCGAGTGTTACTTGTATTTTAATCAAATTTCTTTTATTCAATTTATTATCTTTATTCAAAGATTATTTATGAAATATAATAGCATCAAATTTTATACTGACTTTTTATGACTAAAAAATTAGTTTACTAAACTTGTCAAACAAGTTTTCTAAAGTACCGATTTCAAAATAGCTTTTTCCGTTGTGATATTGAATCAAACAAGCGAAAATATTTGTAACTGTGAAAATATTAAGACAAATAAAAATCTTCCGAATCATATTCAAACATTTTAATTACATACTGGTAAATCGTTGAAAATTAAGATGTGACATTAAAGTAATGCTTATTTTATATTAATCAAGGTACAGACCCTGTCTACACACATATAATCGTACACTTTGCATATAAAATGTCAGTCATTCAATTAGTTTATTTAGTTTTGAGTTATTTAAATTTCATTGAATCACTTCTGTGCAAAATGTATAGCAACAGACAGGCCCTTTTGTCGTATGCTCACTGCACTTAGATGAAAAGAAACGAAGACTTAGCTATAAAGATCATCATCCCCATCATCCTGGAAGGTTTGATCACCTTGTGCTGTATCTTGACTACCACCAGCTGCACTTTGTGGAAATCTATAAACATTAATTAAGCATTATTCATTCTATATCATTTTATAAAGCATACAAACCATATATTATAGATAAGATATTTTGTTGCTTATAATATTTTTGTATTATTTGACTATTTAGATAACTATGTAATTATATCTAGATATATGAAAATATGTATTTCTTTATATGATTTAATTAAATAATTAAAAATATCAATTTATAACCAAAATTCTTAGCTAATATATAATACGAAAGACGAGATATTTTGTGATGGCTGCAATATAAACTGATGTGTTTAAATATGACATGTGAAATTATAAAATCTGAGTAGTTCGAGCACATATGCCTCCTTCGTATCATAGATATATTTTTCAGTATATACTTATATTCACACGATTTTAAAGCTATATGTGACTTCTTAATACTATTTATGATTATAAATACGCACCTGAAGTTTGTTCCAAATCCTCGAGATTGTTGAAGAGTTTGTGCAAACATTTCATATTTTCGAATATCATTATCAGAAACAGAACGTCTGGCAAACCTCATTGCTTCTTCAAAATGTGCTCTAGTAATTTCTGGCACAGGATCATCTTCTTCCATCTATGATTAAATGAACGAAAATTTATAATTAACAGTAATAAATACAATATAAATTAAATAACAAATATAGTATATACATACATACTAGTTAAACATTATACTTACATCCATTGATGCAGATGGATTATTTGCACGATCTTTTTCTCTGCTAATTTCCGTCTCAATACATTGCCTAATGGCAAGTTTACATGCACGTTGACAAATTTCTGTTAAATCCGCTCCGGAAAATCCATGAGTTACTTTGGCTATATAACTCAAATCTACATCCTAGAATATTTTTCTTGTTATTAAACTATTGCAAAAACATAAATATTACAATTAAACTATATAAATTATCATTAATTACTTTAGCAACAGGTGATTTTCGTAAATTGGCTCTGAATATTGCTTCACGAGACTTCTCATCTGGCAATGGTATATAAATGAGTTGATCTAATCTACCAGGTCGTAGAATAGCTGGATCAATAATATCAGGACGATTAGTTGCTCCTATAATGAACACATTTTTCTTTGCGCCCATTCCATCCATTTCAGTTAAAATTTGGTTTATGACACGATCTGCGGCTCCGCCAGCATCACCAACTGTGCCTCCACGAGATTTTGCAATAGAATCAAGTTCATCAAAGAATAATACACATGGTGCAGCTGATCTTGCCTATATAAACAAGAAATAAATTATTATTTGCATTATATTTTATATTATATATCAATATATATTATTAATTTCATATTAAGTTTAATCTTACTTTATCGAAAACATCTCTGACATTGGCTTCTGATTCACCAAACCACATAGTTAATAATTCTGGGCCTTTGACAGAAATGAAATTTGCTTGACATTCATTGGCAATTGCTTTGGCTAGTAGAGTTTTACCACAACCTGGAGGTCCATAGAATAATACGCCCCTTGAAGGTTGCATGCCAAATTTCAAGAATTTGTCAGGATGCTCAACTGGATACTATAAATCACAAAATGATATATTAACGAAAATGATTTCATATTTGTATACATATTATAAATACGATACTTCATTATCAAAAATGTATTGCTATCATCTTACCTGTACCAGTTCTTGCAATTCCATTTTGACATTTTGTAGACCTCCAATGTCATCCCATGTAACAGTTGGTACTTCGACAATAGTCTCACGCAATGCACTAGGACTGCTTTTACTCATAGCATACTGAAAATAAAAATTAATGAAAAAATTAAAATGAATACATAATATTTATATAACTGACAATCAGAATCATTACTTTAAAGTTTTCCATAGTAACAGCAAGAGATGATAACACTTCTGCATCAATATGGTCATCTTCTAAATCAATGAGATCCATTTTTTCACGAATTTGTTGTAAAGCTGCTTCAGAACATAATGAAGCCAAATCAGCGCCGACGTGTCCATGAGTTTCTGCAGCGATCTAAAGTATTGTAAGAAATCAGTTAAAATATATATTTAATAATAATAGACGTATTTACATTATTTTTATAATATCACATTCGATGGTGATTTTATACTTACCTCTTCTAAGTCTACGTCATCTGCGAGTTTCATATTTTTTGTATGAATTCTTAGAATTTCCAAACGTCCTGTTGCATCTGGTATACCAATATCGATTTCTCTATCAAAACGACCAAATCGACGAAGAGCACCATCAATACTGTTTGGTCTATTAGTAGCAGCCATTACAATGACATGCGAGCTCTGTTTCATACCATCCATCAAAGTTAATAGCTGCGAGACTATACGTCTTTCGACTTCACCATGAGTCTACATAAAAAATACAAAAGGTGCTGTCACTAATTATACTATAAATGTATAAATACTAATCAATTAACAAAGACCTTTTCCCTTTTAGGAGCAATTGCATCTAGCTCATCAATGAATATAATTGCTGGAGAATTTTTCTCCGCTTCTTCAAATGCTTTTCTCAAGTTACTTTCTGATTCACCGGCAAGTTTACTCATAATTTCAGGACCTAACAATATAAAATATATTATAAAATTTTAACATTGTTTATATATAATACTTAATATTTTAATTATATTTTAAATTGAAATATTGGCAAACTTTCTTTCAAGATATATATACCATTTATAAGGAAAAAAAATGCTCCAGTTTCATTTGCAACAGCACGTGCAATAAGTGTTTTACCAGTACCAGGAGGACCATACAGTAAAATGCCACGTGGAGGCTTTACTCCAATAGCTTTAAAGAGAGATGGATGTCGCAATGGTAATTCTACCATTTCTTTGATTTGAGCCAATTGTTTACGTACACCACCTATATCATCATAACCAACAGCATTAATTGCCTCTTCTTCTTCCTGCAAAGACAATTATGTATAAATGTAATATCCATTTGATAATTGAATTGTCAAATAAATTCAAATATTTATCTAATACTAACTTCTCTTTTTATAGGATCGCCTTCACAGTGAATCACAGTATCTGGTGCAACTATACAAAATGGACCTGGATCAGTTTCAACAACTTTGAATTCTACTGCTCTCATACCACCACGAACAATGAAATTATCATCTTTATGAAGTGGACGATATGCTTCCAAAAAGTATGGTTTTAAATAGACTTCAAATAAGTTTCTATAAAATAATGAATATTATTGAATAAAATGATAAGTATTAACGATTTTTAATAGCTTATAAAGTAATCAAACTGTTAAAATTATATACAATTATAAAATTATATATAGCATATTAGGATTAAATTATTTATAATTTATATATACAAATTACCCAGCAAGTCCATCTACAGTATCATCCATTGGTAATATATGAATTCGTTTGCCATATTTTACTTCAGGACAAGCATGAACAGATACAACATCGCTTAAACGAACACGTAAATTATTTCTGACAACACGATTCATACGGATCTTTTCATCTGGACAAGTGTCGTCTGAGAGAACAATGCATACTGTCTCTTTACGTCTTTTTCCTCTTAATAATACAGTATCTCCACGAAATAATAGTAATTCATCCATTTTTGCTTGTGAAAGAGCAACTACAGAATTATCATCTGCAGTTGCTTCGTCTACAATTAATCTATTGGGTTTATCCTTCTTACGAAGGATTGCTGTCGCCAAATCTTCTCTGTAATGATCATAAAGCATATCATAAAATACATAATGAAATTAAAATTAAAAATTATTATTATAATTTAATTTAAAATAATTTTATTAAACTGTTTTTCATCATATAAATTATACATTATATATTATTTTTCTTTTTTTTTTTAGATTATTCAACTTTAATTAGTTTAACATAGAATATTACAATATTTGATATATATGATTTAAACATACATGATTAGTAATTGATATAGATATTTAATACATGAATCACATTATTATTAAAATCATTAAACAAACATTTGATTATCTCAGGCATCCTATATTTTTTTATGAAAATCTTTATGCAATTCTTTGGAATACAACTTAAATTTAATATTTAATTTCGAATATTAAACAACTTTGATTTGACTGATTGTTAAAATCCCTTTGTCACGTTTAGCCTACCACCATTCAGCCATGATCACTCAAATGATAAGAGGCATTCGCATCATATAAAATAGTAATACTGACAAAAAATAAATTGAACAAAAAAAAGATCGATTTTTGTTCAGGTGGAATCTAGCAGTCGTGAAGAAATAAGATATCTATATCTTAGAAAACATAGCCTTGCGACGACATGATGACAACGTAAAATTGAGACCCGACCGACGCACAATTACCTACGTGTCTTATACTTGAATAAAGAAAACAGCGGCAAAGATGACGAAAATCATCATAGGTACAGAAATTTATTCTACGTAATTATATTTTCACTTACCCTTTTGTATCACCCATTATACGCTTGATTTAACGAAGGAAAAATGTGTACGCAACGGTCACAATTCGATCTATAGAACTCGCAACTCAGCAACAGTATCACCCAGTCCAATGATTATCCCACATTCGAAACTGTCATGGCTTGCGTTGGACTCCCCACCATCAAATTTGTAAATTAAGGTGCGCGCGCATAGTTAGACTGTCTTATTGTTGAATATCGATGATTGGGTATCATTATTCGCGCGCGTAAAATCCTCCAATTAATAATTTACAAGTATCACTTCTACTATGTAATTGGAAATTTTTTTTTAATTTTGGGAAGATCATTGGACGGATATTCTTATAAATTTTAATTTGAACGATTAAAAGAATTAATTTTTATTTGTTTTAAAGTTGTTTGTTACATAAATAGATCATTTTGTTGATGATTAAGATACATAGCTGATTACACTTTCTCAATTATAGCAAATAGTCACGTATGACTCATTAAATAAAAATCTTTAGTAAAAAAATATCTATCTATATGTAATACGGAAAGTTGAAATTCTGTCATTAATAAGTAATAAAAATACTTGCATAATAATTTGCAAATTATTTCCATGAAATAATATCTCTATTTGTTAAAATTTTCAATTCAACCAATGAAAAGATATCTTCGAACTTATGCCAAATTCATTAGATTGGCTTGAAATTCGTTTCTGACATAGTGTGTTAGACTTTAAATAAATTACGTCATATAGTCATATGTATGTATGAAGTGAGAGTTCGATAAATATACACACTTGTCAAATTGATCTGCAATGGCCGGAATAAAAGGTTATTCGGCATGTTCTTGATCGTCTGATATGCGATTTTTCACTTTGTGAAATTTCGAAGAAATGGCATCAATGGGAGGAAGTTTCTATAAAAACTGTGAAACGCAATATGAAATATCGAAACATAACCTTCTTGCTTTAATTGTCACTGTCAAAAATTTGTACATACTTCAACTTTTGCTTTAAATTTCATAATTTAAATATATCTGTTTTTCAATGTCGAACAAAAGTGTATCATATTTATGCTATTTAATTCGTCATAATTATAGTCAACTTCGTCGTGTTCAACATGATATTAAAAAGTGAGGAGAGAAAGCTTTGTCCCGAAATTTCTGTTATAACTTGTTTTTGGTTTAAAGTCAGTAATCTTAAAATAAATTTTATATAAATCTAGCCATTTATAAGCTAATAGCTTATTAGCAGAAAAATAAAATTTCCTTATGTAATAGACACAAATGTACTTATATAAAACAAGATAATAGTATAGTCATATATTTTAATATATAGAATATATCAGTTTAACATTTATATAAAATTATATCATTTTTTGTTTCATGTTATGTAATCTGCTACCCATTATCATTCAACAGCGTAAGTGCTCTTTTACTAATATGCAAATATTTTATTTTTCGTCAGTTAATTGAAGTAAAATAATTATATATATTATAGATTGGTTCTTCTGGCATTCTCTGGCTCTATTGGTATGACATTAGTTATCCTTGGTTGTGCATTACCACAATATGAGTATGTTTTTTGTATCATTTAATATTATATTGAAATATATTTAATAATATTGATTGTAAATATATTTTCCAGAGTATGGTGGCCATTTTTTGTAGTTTTATTCTATGTATTGGCACCAATTCCAACAATAATTGCACGTCGTTATACAGAAGACCCAGCAAGTAGTAGTAATCCATGTTTAGAGTTGGCAATATTTATTACAATAGGATTTGTTGTATCTTCATTTGCTCTTCCTATTGTATTGGCACGAGCACCTGATGAAAATCCAGTTGTAAGTTTTTATTATTATTCTTTCATAGTTTAATTTTTTATATTTTATTAAAGTTTAATATTTTGATATTTATTTTTATAGATACATTGGGGTGCCTGCTACTTAACTTTAGCAGGGAACGTTATTGTTTACTTGACCTTAGTTGGATTTTTTGTAACTTTTGAACAAGATGATGTAGATTATAACATGTGGTGAAGTGATACTTTATTGTACTTACAAAAAAGGTAAATATTAAAAATTACTATTATTATTGCTTATTATTCTATGATTTATACACATTTGTAGGTTTTCTATAAGATCACTGAGAGAAAGAGCGAGATAAAGAAAATCATTCAACATGCTGACTGACAGCTATGTGTTAATACTAAAATAATATAAACCTATTGTACACTATTTACATAATATAAAAAAATCGGTTTTATTACAACATAGTTGATATTGATATTATATCAACTAGTATGATAATAATGCACTAATATTAGAGAACATGATGGCATAATACAGCTTGATGATCAAATTATAAATTTTAATCTAAGAGTAACACACACTTGTCATATAAGAACCATATATCTTTTTATTGATAGAATTATCAACAAATGTAACAATGCAAAGATATATGAAGTATGTATATATATATATATATATATATATATATATATATATATATATATATATATATATATATATAGTTTTATTTTTTATTTAATATAAGAAAAAATCCTTCATAATTATAATAATAATAAAATTAAAGTTTATTATTTGTTGTTATATCTTATGCTATCCTATAAAAATAAAATTCGCCGAAATACAGAGGTGATTAATAAAAATTGCTAATTAAATATAGTTTTACATTTCTCTAAGTCCATTTCATACGAAAAATTTAGGTTAGTCAATTTCAAAATATTTTTAATTTATTAAAAAAGAAAAAAAGATATTGATTTTTAAAATAGGATAGTTTAGAATAGAATATTAATTTTTGCGATAAATATGCAATTTCTTAATTAGAAGAAAAATATTTTCCCAAATAAAACGTAATTTATTTAAATAATAAATACGATTCAATGAAATTTAAACAAAATATTAAAATAATATTTATTATATTATATATATATTACAAATATATTCAAATGAGCTATAACATTTAACTTAATAATTACATATAAAATAATAACATTTTCTTGTACAATTATAAGTTAAAAGACTTATTATTGAAAGACATGAAAAGATTATTTGCATTATATTATATATATTTGTTAAACAATTATATCATTATAATTAAGCAAAGAAATGTAAAATGTTTTTTAATAAAAAAATGTATTCAAAAATTTATATTTTTTTCTTAAAAATTTATTTTGGACAATAAATAAACTCAAATATTCAAATGATTCTGATAATGATATAAATTTAATATATGGAAAGTTTATATATAAATTAAATCAAAAAACTTTATATCTATTGGAAAGATATGAAATTAGAAAGATCGAACTTTTATTGTATATAAAATATCGTTATCGTCCCTGAAATGAATCATTTCACATATCTATGTGTGGATGATTGGATGATATGGATAAAGTTCATATCTGACACTTATCTTAACATCATAACCATAATATCTTTAAAGAAGACCTGTCGTAAATATTTATTATTAAATATGGCAGAATGTAAGTTCACACAAATAAAAAGTAAATTTTCTAAAAATTATCAATAATTTTCTATAATTTTTAAATATAATTAATTTTTTTAGCACATGTAATAAAAAGTATGGATTCAGATATAAATAATGATAATATCTCAATGATGGATATTACAGAATTATACAGTACTTCAGATATGCAAGATTATGTGCAACAAAATTCATCACAATTTCCTTGTAAAAAAATATATATATATAAAATGTTAAAAAATTAAAACAAATTATACAAGAAAATTGTATCATTATAATTAAAATAATTATATGGTTATAGTATGGTCTGATGAAAACAATATCCTGGAAGATTTGGATTCTGTAATTCCATATGCAACTTGTTATACAAGAAGATCCATACAAATATCATTTCAAAATCATGCAGAAACTATTGTATCTCGCTTACAATGCAGCAAACGACTCATGCAAAACGATTTAACTGCTGAACAACTTAGAATGAACATCTTAAAATCTATGCCACAATGTTTAACAATAAGAAGATTGGTAAAGTCTAAATTACAAACAACAGTGCAACAAAGATCAAAAAAGAAATCTATTAGCTACTGGAAAAGGCTTAAGTATAAAATCAATTTCAGTTTCCGAAAGGTTTTATATTATTTTATGATAATTATTTACAATGAAATATATAGGCATATTTCTTAATTATAAAATAAATTTTTTATTAATACAGGCATATATGATAATTCAAGATATTGGACAGACTATGGAAATTTGGTACCATATCATAAAATCAATAGAAGGTCAGTTTGGAAGTGGAGTAGCTGTTTATTTCAAGTTTTTAAGATGGCTAATTCTTTTAAATATTATTTTTGCTCTCATGAGGTATTTTCTAATATTTATATTTTGTTTATTCAATATTTATATTTTGCAAAAAATAATTTTTGAGAGATTTTATTTAAATTTTGTATATTTATAGCATTATTTTTATTGTTCTTCCACAATCTTTGGATCAAGTATATTTACCTTCATCTATTAATGTTTTGGATTTTGTAACAGGCAGTGTAAGATTGATAACATATTATTAATTAATAGAAAAAGATAGTTTCTCATTACTAATAGTAAAAATATTACTTATATATATCACAGGGATTTTTTGAAAATACAATAATGTATTATGGATTCTATAATAATGGTACAGTGGAAAAAATGCTTAGCAGTACATACAATATTCCTTCTGCTTATTTTATTACATTACTTTGTGCTTATATATTTACATTCATTGTACTTTCTGTTAAGTGAGTAATATTCTTTATTAAAATTTTATATATGCACATATATTTTATGTACTTTATTTATTTTTTATATAATTAAATTATTTGTTGCAGGGTAGTATTATCTTATCGGAAACGCTATATTGAAATTCGTGAGAAAGTACACTGTTTCTATTGTAACAAAGTATTTTGTGGATGGGATTTTGCTATATCTTCTACGAAAGCTGCAACTTTACAATCTATATCAATTTATAGAGAATTACAAGAACTTTTAGCAGAAACAGAAAAGCATTCACGACAAAATTGTCTTATAACATTTTGTATTATGTTTGTACGTATAATTATTTCTATAATCACTTTTTTTATGATATGTGGGACTAGTGCAATACTATGGATATTATTAAGTACACATGAAATGGATAAATCGAAGACATCAGTAATGATTGTACCTGTGGTTATTACAATTATTATGAATGTATTCTCAATAATTATCTCTTTCTTAGTAAGTATATAATTATATTTTTTGCAATATTAGCTTAACTATATAAAGTAATTATAAGCACAAAATTAAGTATATTATTTTTTATCTTAGGCCAAAGTTGAGAAATATAACAGTAAACGTACTGAATTATATGTAACTGTGATTAGAATTCACGCATTAGCTGCTGTAGTAATCAGTACCCTTCTTGCTTTTTGGCTAATACATAGCACAGATGGCTGTTGGCAAACAGAATTAGGAAAGGAAATTTATCGACTTATATTTCTAGACTTCATTATCTCTATTTTTATTTTATATATAATTGAGGCAGTGCGTTCTATTATATATGTAACAGTTTGGAAAGGAGTTGGAAGAACAAAATTTGATATTGCCCGTAGTACATTAAACCTTATTTATAATCAAATGCTGTTTTGGCTAGGTTGCTATTTCAGCCCATTATTATCCTTGATAATCATTATAAAAATGATTTTAACTTTTTATGCAAAAAAGCATAGCTTATTAAATTTTTGTGAGCCACCTTCAAGACCTTGGAGAGCAGCACAAACACAGACTCTTTTTTTAGCACTTTCATTCATTGGAATAATTAGTGTACTGATTATAATAGGATATATCATTACAAATGTACGAAGTGATGAATGTGGGCCTTTTAAAGGACATAATTATACGTGGGAGTATATAGTTGATGGTGTCCTTCAGCTGAAAAGGGATAGTGCTTTTTGGCTACTTATAAGCGAACTTGCAAGACCCTCAATTGGAGCAGCCATATTGATTGCAATGAGGTATCTCTTTTGTAATTTTAAATCTGTAAATTTATTTCTGTGAATTATTTCTTATGTTTTTTTTTTCTTTTTTTTTTTTTTATATTACAGTGTTGGAGTCTATTGGCTTAGAGCTAAAGCACAAGCGAATAAGGAAATGTTAACAATTTTGCAAGATATGCTATTTTTACACGCACGAGATAAGCAATTTCTTTTTGCTAAAATTACTAACGCAGGTAAGTGATACATAATACAAAAAGAATATGTAAAAAATTACTCTAAACATAATATTTTATGCTAGGTAAAATTTATAGACAAAGTCGTTTAAGATCTTTCAATTGTTACGTTACTGATGAAACAAAACATTTTACTTCATCAAATGAGAGAGAATAGATATCACACATGAAATGTGGATAAAATATTTTACAAATTACGATTTAAAATAAAATACGCACAAAATGTGAATAAAATATTTTACAAATTACGAATTAAAATAAAATACGAAATATATAATTAAATGAAATAATAGTATAAGTATAGGAAAAATATCATTTTTTTATTTTTCAATATCTTTAATATAGTTAATCCTTATCGATCATATGTCACCTTTTATGCGACATCGTAACTTTACCATAATATATAGTAATATATTGATATAATATATGAAAGGTAACCAAATTAAATAAAAATAAATTAAACCCTCGATTGAACGGCACAGTATGTACAAAGCGATAATATTCATTAAGGTTTAATTAACGATAATTTATAGATATATCTAGAAAGTATTATTTTTATTATGTGCCAAATAACCAAATAATGAAACTATGACTATATTTTTAAAAGTATTACACATATTTATATTATTTTTAAGTAGTAATGATTGTGTAATATACATATATATGTTCCGATTATATACAGATATTTAATTCTTTTTTTATAAATAATCCAAATAAGAAAAAAAATTGTAATATAAAATATTATTGAAATTAAATATAATATTTTATCATAAATAAATAGTAAATATATTTATTGATATATAAATAATTATTGCAAAACAACTTATTTTTTAATTTTTCATATTATTACAAATATACTACATATATGTGCATCTTTATTTATCATGATACCATAGTATTGTCACTATGGTTACATCGTAAGTACGAGTGTTCGATTACACCGAAGTTCAAGGATCATCATATTATAAGGTGTAATAATTACAAATTTGACACAAATATTTAATTATTTATTAATATAGATTTGTAATATTTTTTTATAAAACTATATCTTTCGTTTCCTAAAGAAATTGTCATAACTAGCGTTCGATCGATGGTTAACGTAAGTCACTTTTCTGTAACTTTATGATAGCCTAAAAATACTTATTATTATTCTTTTTTAATCAAAAGATAAAAAATGACGGATAAAAGACCTATTTGTAACAATACAATTCCAACTATACCATGGATGCCAGTAGTAGAAGATTGTGTAAATTCGGCAACAGAAATAACCAAGGCATTAGAATATGTTAAATATCCAAAACTATTAGAAGATCAATCATGGACAAAGGCAGTGCCATACAAATATTGGTCTACTTATACGAAGCCAAGTGAAGGAATAGGAAGTATATATACTCCAACTTCAGCACAATATCGTGTAAATACTTTAACAAAAAAAAAAAAGCCATTAGAGTGTTTACCGTTTGGAGTGGAAAACAAGTTAAGGATGCCACCACGCGAATATGTTGAATTGTATAAAGAAAGAAGACAACAAAAAATAACACAGAATTTCAAACAAGAACAAAATATTCTTCCAGAAAATATTATTAATTTGAAAGATTTGGCAGATGGTACATGGTTACGTAGAAAAGCTGAGAAAGAGGCTAATCAAAATATTGAGAATAAAGAATTATTAAAAGAACAAAGAAAAGATAAATTGAAGAAAGACATTTTTGAGAAGGAAGTATGTATGATATTAAGAAATTGTTTATGAAATTATGCTATTTAATATACTTTATACTAATAACATTTATGATTGCACGAAGTAATGAGAGATATTCCAGATTTTACGAAGTAAAGAAGTAGAGATACCAAGGTCAATCGAAGATCAATTAGAAGAATTGATGATTCAAGTTGCAGAAGAGCAAAATCGAAAGATACGAGATGAAGATATTCAAAGGCTTTTGTACTTAAGGAACGAATGTATTGCCGATCATCATTTAGAACCATATAATTATGATAATATTGAGAATGCAAAAAAATGTATCGTTGGTAGATTACGCAAACGTGAGGAGTAAGTCCCTATTGTCTATCACAGTCCTATTTGCATTTCTAATTAATTTTGTAATTAACAATGAATGCAATTCATTCTTCATTTAACAAATTTTTTACAAAAATTTTTTCGTTTAACAAAAATTTTAACAAATTTATTTTTCAGTTTTAATAGAATAATTAAAAAATTAGAAGGAGAAATAATTGATGATTATAAAAAGAGTCTTCGTTATTCCATAGTTGATTACATTCTTTTGGATGCCGATGAAAGAAAACGTTTGCTTATAGAGACGATGCCTATGGAGTATCCTGTTCTAATTATCCGTGCTCCAGTACCATGGCATCAATATAAAATTCTAGCTAATCATTTTATGGAACACAATCTTTTTATAATGAATGAGATATTAAGAGATATTCGTGACTTATGGTTCTTCAAGTTAGTTTTTTAAGTAAAACATGCAAATATTATTACATAATTATTATGATTATAAGTATATAATTATTTTTCTCAGATATCATAACACCATGATTTTACAAATCCAGGACTTGGGAATGTTCCCAGTGGCAGCCACGGAAATTGAGTCAAAAATAAATGAATTGTGCAACAATGCTATCAATATATTAACAAAAGAATGGTTAGCTGATGTAGCTGATATTTTTCTTGAGAAAAAGTACGCATGGTCGGGACTTTTTGAAAAGGAACTACATGGATCAACGAGTGTAATTGAAAAATATTTTCGAGCTGTCAATTCTCTGTTGTCAAGACAGTTAAGAATTATGATATTAAAAACTATACGACATTTGAGAAATTTTTTTATACAGTATAGAACTGGAAATTATTATGAAGGAGATTATGAAGATTTGATGTTTATTAAGTAAGTACAATAATTTGTTCTTCAATTTTTAATTTAACGAATATGTAACGCGATATAACTTACATTTTAGATCTCCTTTCATAACAGTGAATGTAGAAGTAGAAGTTGGTACAAAGAGTGTGTATTGTAAACCGAGTATTTTGGATATACATACCATCATTTCTAGATGTTTCAATAAAATTCTTAATGTTGCTATGGTTTTACCCAAAATCGAGGTGATTTTATTTCCTGAGTTGGATAAAAAAGGTTTTCTATTCTCAATATCACGATTTGAAGACGAGGTGATGTTAATTCCATGAAAATAATAGAATATGCATGTAAGTGCAATATGTATATTTACATTCATATATGCAGGTATTGATGTTAATTACCGATACATTAGATACGGTCGGTGCACACATTGCTGGCCCACAGGAATATCTTAAGTGTTATGAAGATTTATTATACATCATAGATGGTAGAGCAAAGAAGAATTTAGATGATTTCTTTAATATTCAACCATTCCCATTTTTGAGAGAATTCGAACAAAAGATTGTGTCCTACGATAATTTAAGCAAAGAAATATCTATGTTTCGGTACAAGGTATATTAATAATAAAATAGTATCTTAAAGATATTTTTTAAACAGTTATATTTTTCGATTTAGATACCGCTGAATATGATTGAAATTGATTGCACTATTGTAAATAATACCATGCGACAAATACTTCATGAACTTCGTACAAAAATTTGTGATTTTTTTGCGGATGAATTAAGGCTGAACAATCGTGAATTGTGTTCTATCTTTGATGAAATAGCGGAGAATATTTCAAAGATGCCAGAAACGACGCAGGAAGTAGTGGATCTTTATAATTATCTTTGTGAAAGCCGAGATACCACGATGTTCAATTTGAGGACCCGATTGGCACGTTCCGTGGAATTGACTTTATTTCTTTTTGATTATCAACCACTGACGGATGAAGACATTCAATTGAATTCGCGTACGATTACGTGGCCCAAAGAAATGGAAAATGTAATGGATTTGGCAACGATTAGATTGAACATGAGAAAAGAATTTCTTGAAAGTGCTTTGAGAACGAGACGAGATAATTTCGAGAAAAAGATAAATGCTATGCAAATAGCGATAGAGCGGTTTAAAAAAAAGGATCCGCCTGTATTAACTATGGAAGAAATGGAACGGGCAACTGAGGAGATCGAGCAATTATCGAAGGATATGGCTGATATAAGAAAAGAAGCAGAAGATATCAATGAAGAGGAGACTCTCCTGGAAATAGAATTAAGTCCATATATGACTATACCTGCGATGTCATCTATTATTGAAGTTTTTGATAAATTATGGCATATTGCACTGAACTTCCATAAAAATTACGAAAAATGGTTTTATGGGCCATTTGTTGGGCTTGATGCCGATGAGATTCGCGATGAGGTTGACGAAACTTGGAGAACTCTTTATAAATTGTCTCGCGTGCTCAGTGATATTCCTGGAGCAAGGCGCGTCGCTGAAATGGTACGTGCTAAAGTCGAAAAATTCCAGCAATTTATTCCAGTTCTTCAAACGATTTGTACTCCTGGCTTAGAAGCTCGACATTGGGAACAAATCAGTGAAATCGTTAAAATATCTATAGAAATCACGGATACTAGTTGTCTTTTCGATATGATTGAATGCGGTCTACCTATTCACATCGAAAAACTTGAAGAAATTTCATCTACTGCTACTAAAGAACATGCATTATTGAAAAACTTGCAAAAGATGAAAAATGAATGGTTCGAAATTTACTTCGAGTTAACATTGTATCGGGATACTGGTGTAAACATACTGACGGCAATAGATGATATCCAAGTGCTATTAGACGACCATATATTGACAGCTCAGACAATGAGAGGTTCAGTTTTTGTGAAGGCTTTTGAAAGAGATATGCAAGCTTGGGAAGACAAATTAATCATGATGCAGGACATTATCGATCAGTGGCTGATATGCCAAGCTACTTGGATGTATCTTGAACCAATATTTAGTAGCGAAGATATTATGCGTCAAATGCCTACAGAGGCTAAGAATTTTAGGAGAATTGACAAGATTTGGCGTAATATTATGGAATATGTGACAAAGAATACAAGGGTTATCGATGCTACCGCTAAGCCAAATATGTTACAAGAATTTAAGCTTTGCAATACTTTATTGGAAGAGATACAAAAAGGTCTAAACGAGTACCTAGAAAAGAAACGTTTGTTCTTCCCAAGATTTTTCTTCTTGTCCAATGATGAATTATTAGAGATTCTTTCAGAGACGAAGGATCCAAAAAGAGTACAGCCACATTTGAAAAAGTGTTTCGAAGGTATAAACAAGTTACGTTTCACTAAAGAAGAAGATATAATTGGAATGTTATCAAGTGAGGATGAATACGTACCGTTTAGTGGAAAGATTTATCCTGCCGATGCAAAAGGCATGGTTGAAAGATGGTTGTGCCAAGTAGAGGAACTTATGATGGCATCTCTTCGTGATATTGCAGAGCAGAGTATAATTTCATATTTCGAAACTGTGCGCGAAGAATGGATACTGTCTTGGCCTGGTCAAATAATTATTTGCTGCAATCAGATTCATTGGACCAACGAAGTATGTGAATCATTTGAAGATGAATCAACGGGAATTTATTTGAAAAAATGTGGCTATCAAATAGAAAGAACTGTGGCTCTTGTTCGAGGCAAGCTGGATCCAGGTGCTCGTGTAACCCTAAATGTTCTGATCGTGATCGATGTACATGCAAGAGACGTGGTGAGCTTACTCGTTGAAGAAAATGTCAGAGATGTAATGGATTTTAACTGGATTTCACAATTGCGTTATTATTGGATCAACAACAGCATTACAGTTGCGATGATCACGACTGAAATTCAATATGCTTTCGAATATCTTGGAAATACACCACGTTTAGTAATAACACCTTTGACAGATCGCTGTTACAGAACGCTTATGGGTGCATTGAAATTAAACTTAGGTGGATCACCCGAAGGTCCAGCGGGTACAGGAAAAACTGAAAGCGCAAAAGATTTGGCGAAAGCGGTGGCCAAGCAATGCGTAGTCTTCAATTGTTCCGATGGTCTCGATTACAAAGCAATGGGGAAATTTTTTAAGGGCATAGCACAATCCGGTGCTTGGGCATGTTTCGATGAATTTAATCGCATAGAACTCGAGGTTCTTTCCGTCATTGCTCAACAGATCCTGTCTATACAAATGGCGATAAGTATGAAAGTGGAAAAATTCATATTCGAAGATACCGAAATAAAGTTAAATCCTACTTGTTACATTATGATTACGATGAATCCTGGTTACGCTGGACGTCAAGAACTTCCGGACAATTTGAAGGTGCTCTTTCGAACTGTTGCTATGATGGTACCAGATTACGTTATGATAGGAGAAATTACTCTTTATTCTTATGGTTTCACAAATGCTAAGAATCTTGCCGAGAAAATAGTTCATACATATAAATTGTGTTCGGAACAATTAAGCTCACAAAATCATTACGATTACGGTATGCGAGCAGTAAAAACTGTTCTCATTGCTGCCGGCAATCTGAAACTGAAACATCCAGCACGAGACGAGTCTGTCATTGTCCTGCGAGCGATCGTGGATGTGAATCTTCCAAAGTTCTTAGCTCAAGATGTACCTTTGTTCAAGGGAATATATAGCGATCTATTTCCAGGAGTTACCTTGCCTGAGGCTGATCGTGGAGAACTTATAGATCTTCTTCAAATTAATCTAGAGAAGAGAAATCTTCAAGCTACTTCTTGGTACGTGGAAAAAATCATACAAATTTATGAAATGATATTAGTACGTCATGGATTGATGATCGTTGGCAGTGCATTAGGAGGAAAAACTCAAGCATATCAAACATTAGCAGAATCATTGGGTAATCTCGCTGGAATAAGAAGAGCCATTATGAGAGAATTTAGAACAGTTTATAGGATTATCAATCCAAAAGCTATTTCACTCGAACAATTGTATGGCAGTTTTGATCCAATATCTCATGAATGGAGCGACGGCATATTGGCAAATACTTTTCGTGAGTTTGCACAATCTATGTCCGTTGAACGAAAATGGATTGTCTTTGATGGACCAGTGGATGCGGTATGGATCGAAAGTATGAATACCGTTCTTGATGACAACAAAAAGCTATGTTTAATGTCCGGTGAAATTATTCAAATGTCCAAAAAAATGAACATGATATTCGAGCCAGCCGATTTAGAACATGCATCGCCAGCCACTGTTAGCAGATGTGGAATGATTTATATGGAACCTTCTCAGCTTGGCTGGATATCCTTTTTCGAATCTTACAAAAAATATCTCCAAGAGAAATTACTCGTAGAGCAATTCGAGCTTATAGTGGAAATCATCGAATGGTTAATTGAACCAGTCTTAACATTTATTAAATACAATTGCGTAACATTCATCGATACGTCGGAACTTCATATGTTTTTGGTAATTATATACAATTAAATTAATGATAGTTAAAGTGATATAAAATATGTAATTAAAACATTACGGTTCTTAGTCGTTTACAAGACTTTTGACTACAATGTTAGAAGAAGAGATTCAAGTTAGTACGGTTTGGCTGCAATGTGTGCTTTTATTCTGTATAATTTGGGGTATTGGTCCAACATTAACTGGCGATAGCAGGAAAATATTTGACATCTATTTTCGGAAATTGTTGCTCGGTAATATAGAGAAATATCCACGGCCAAAAGCATTCAAGCTGACGAAACAACAACTATTTCCTGATAGAGATACTATTTATGACTGGGTGTACGATAAGAGAAACAATGGATGTTGGATATCGTGGATGGATACTATAGCACAAGTATGAAAATATCTGTTTTTCATCTTGTATATTTACGAGGAAAATATATAAAAATTATATCCAATTCGTAGGCACCTTTACCGGCACACGCTAAAGCAAGCAGTCTCATTATTCAAACAACTCAAGTTTGTATGCAACTTTTTTTTATCAAGAATTTTTTATACAAGAATATTCCGATACTATTTGTGGGACCAACCGGTACCGGCAAATCAGCGATAGTTCTCAATTATTTAGAGGAATTACCACGAGAGCACTACATCGAAAATATTATAAACTTTAGTGCACGTACCAGCGCTTCGCAAACTCAGGAGATCGTGATCTCCAAGCTAGATCGAAGAAGAAAAGGGGTTTATGGGCCAGCGATGGGTAAGAAGTGTGTGCTTTTTGTGGACGATTTGAGTATGCCACTGAAGGAAATATACGGAGCACAACCACCTATCGAACTCTTGCGTCAGTTTATAGATCATGGTTATTGGTTCGATGTGAAAGAAATGAGCATGTTGTATCTAGTAGATATTTTAATAATCGCAGCTATGCTACCACCAGGAGGTGGTTCCAACGTTGTAACTCATCGACTAACTCGTCACATGCATATAATCGGTATAGAATTCTTCGAAGAAGCTACATTGAGTAAGATTTTTACTTCGATTTTCGAATGGCATTTCGCAAAAGGCTTCGTACCGGAAGTTTCTCGATTGGGAAAGATGATCGTTAACGCTACCATGGACATATTTCTCACAGCTATTGAAAGATTCTTACCTACACCATCTAAAAGTCATTATATGTTTAATTTGCGTGATTTCAGTCGCGTGGTCGGAGGTATATTATTGGTACCAGCGGATAAAATGAAAGATCCCGATAAACTCATCAGATTATGGATACACGAAGTATATAGAGTTTTTCATGACAGACTCGTCGATGACGATGATCGTGAAATGCTCTTCGCTATGGTAAAGCATACATGCTATGAACACTTACGTCAACCGTTAGAGAAAGTTCTTGCTAATTTCTTAAAAGAGGATGAAAAGATCATAAAGAGCACTCACATCCATGACTTGTTCTTTGGAAATTATATGGAACCCGATGCTGATCTTAAGATTTATGACGAAGTAACGAACTTGGAGGATTTACAGGAGAAAATGGATTATTATTTAAAGGAATACAATATGACATCGAGGACACCAATGTCGCTCATTCTTTTTAGATTTGCCATCGAACATATTTCTCGTATCTCTCGCGTGCTGTTGCAAGACAATGGTCATGCGTTACTTGTTGGAATTGGTGGTTCAGGCCGAAATTCGTGTACGAAATTAGCGACTAGTATGTGTGAATATATATTGTATCAAGTAGAAATGTCTAGAACTTACGGAAATACCGAATGGCGAGAAGATTTAAAGCAACTTTTATTACGTATCGGATGCGATGGTAAGCGTACGGTCTTTCTCTTTGGAGACAATCAAATAAAAGATGAAGCCTTCGTCGAAGACATAAATATACTTCTTAATACTGGCGATGTACCGAATTTATATGGTACCGAAGAGATGGCCGAGATTTTAGAAAAAATGATGAGTGTAGCGAGAGAAACGGGTGGTAGAAGAATTGAAACGACGCCAATGATGCTTTACAATCTTTTCATCGAAAGAATAAAGAAAAATCTTCACATAGTTCTCACCATGTCACCGATTGGCGACGCCTTTAGAAATCGAACTAGGATGTTCCCTTCTCTCATAAATTGTTGTACCATAGATTGGTACACTTTATGGCCAGAGGATGCTCTGGAAAAAGTAGCCAGAACATCATTACAAAATTTGGATATCGGCTCAGAATTACGAGAAAAATGTGTTCTTATTTGTAAAGAATTTCACACAAGTGTCTTCGTGGCGAGCGAGGATTATTATAAGAATCATCATAGAAGATATTACGTAACTCCCACAAGTTTTCTACAACTTATCGCGTCTCTCTACAGACTTTACAGAGAGAAAATCAATCAAATTACGAAGCAACAAAGTCGATACATTACTGGATTAGAAAAGTTGGATTTCGCGGCAGATCAAGTCGCTGTCATGCAAGAGGAATTGAGAACATTACAACCAAAATTAGTAGCACAGTCACAGTTGAGTGATAAACTGATGATAAGAATTGAACAAGATACTATCAATGTAGAAGCTAGAAAAGAGATAGTGGCTGCGGATGAAGCATTGGCTAACGAAGCTGCTGCAACCGCTCAAGCTATTAAAGATGACTGCGAGAGTGATCTAGCCGAAGCTACGCCTGCATTAGAGGCAGCTCTTTCAGCATTGAATACCTTGAAACCAGCAGATATTACTATCGTAAAATCCATGAAGAGTCCACCAGCAGGTGTCAAATTAGTTATGGAGGCTGTTTGTGTATTAAAAGGTGTAAAGCCTGACAGAGTACAGGATGTAAAAACCGGTAAAACCATTGAGGATTATTGGCCGGCCTCTATTAGAGTGCTCAGTGATATGAGATTCCTCGACAGTTTAAAAAATTTTGATAAGGATAATATTCCACCCGCATACATGAAAATAATTCGTGACAAATTTATAAACGACAGAAGTTTTCAACCTGAAGCGATTAAAAAGGTATCTACTGCTTGCGAAGGTCTTTGTAAATGGGTGCGTGCTATGGAAGTTTACGACCGCGTTATCAAAGTCGTTGCGCCAAAAAGAGCAATGTTGGCCGAAGCCGAAGCCGAACTAGCTGCTCAAATGGAAATGTTAAATGCGAAGAGGGCTCTTTTGCAGGAAGTTACACAAAAATTGCAATCTCTGAATGACGAATTTGCAGAATGTATGAGAGAGAAAAAGAAGCTTGAGGATCAGATTGATTATTGTACTCAGAAGTTAGATAGAGCTGAAAAATTATTGGGTGGTCTAAGTGGAGAAAAAACTAGATGGAGCGAAACAGCGGTTACTCTTGGTAACAGCCTCGAAAGCGTTATTGGAGATGTATTGTTGTCTTCCGGTGTTGTCGCTTACTTAGGTGCCTTTACTGTAGAATATAGAAATGATCTTATAGCCCAATGGCATACTTCGTGCACAAAAGCAAATATTCCATGTGGAAAGTATTTCAGCTTGATAGACTTCCTTGGTGAACCAGTGAAGATCAGATCATGGACGATTTATGGTTTACCTGCGGACAATTTTTCTATTGAAAATGGTATAATTGTAAACAATGCCGATCGATGGCCACTTATGATAGATCCACAAAACCAAGCGAATAAATGGGTGAAGAACATGGAGAAAGAAAACAAATTGACTGTTGTAAAACTCACCGATCCTAACTACGTGAGAGTTATAGAAACTGCGCTGCAATTTGGTACACCGGTCTTGCTGGAAAATATTCTCGAGGAGATAGATGCGATATTGGAGCCAGTATTGCTTAAGAACGTATATAAGCAAAGAGGTGTATTGTACATAAAATTTGGCGAGAATATACTCGAGTATAACTTGAATTTTCGCTTCTATATTACGACCCGTCTTAGGAATCCTCATTACCTACCAGAAGTAGTCGTAAAAGTGACTCTGTTAAATTTTATGATTACACCTCAAGGTCTACAGGATCAGCTTTTAGGAATAGTCGTCGCACAGGAATTACCGGCTCTCGAAGAAAAAAAAAATCAATTAATCGTCGAAGGTGCAAATAATCGACGCATATTAAAAGAGATAGAAGATAAAATATTGGAGGTCTTATCGATGTCGGAAGGAAATATATTAGAGGACGAAACGGCTATAAAAATACTGTCCACTTCAAAAATTTTGTCGGAGGATATCGAAACTAAACAAAATATAGCGGCTAAAACGGCAATCGAGATCGATCAGGCTCGTGATGGTTATAAACCGGTGTCTAAGCATGGCTCGGTTCTTTTCTTTTGTATTTCCGAATTAGGTAACGTCGATCCCATGTATCAATATTCGTTGTCATGGTTTATTCATCTTTATGTCATGTCGATAATCAACAGTGAACAATCAAGTAGTTTAAATATACGAATAAAATATCTCAATTCTTACTTCACCGCGAGTATCTACAGAAACATATGTCGTTCTCTCTTTGAAAAACATAAACTGATGTTTTCGCTGATCCTGTGCGTTGGTCTCATGCGTGCCGAAGAAAAGCTAAACGAGGATTTATGGGGGTTTCTGCTAACGGGCGGAGTTGCGCTGGACAATCCTTATCCAAATCCAGCACCATCTTGGCTTTCTGATAAATGCTGGTCTGAAGTGGTGCAAGCTTCCACTTTATCTGGTATGGAAAAACTAAAGATATCATTAGAACAAAATACTTCAGTGTGGAAAGAGTGCTACGACTACTCCAATCCGCAAAAACTAACTTTACCAACACCATTTGAACATTTGGAAGGACGGGATCTTGGAAAACTTGTTATTATTCGATGTATCAGACCTGACAAAATCGTGGCAGCTGTCCAAATATTTATAATAGATAATATGGATCAATCGTTCGTTGAGCCCCCGCCGTTTGATCTACAAGGATCTTACAATGATTCTAGTAATATCACTCCTCTGATATTTATACTTTCTCCGGGTTCCGATCCAATGGCAGGTCTAATTAAATTCGCGGAAGATAATGGCTTGTCGAAACAAGACCTCATGACCATTTCATTGGGTCAGGGTCAAGGTCCAATAGCAACCAATATGATCGAACAAAGTATCAAAAACGGTAAATGGGTCATTTTACAAAATTGTCATCTTGCTATTTCCTGGATGAAGGAATTGGATAGAATTTGCGACGAAATTATTGTACCAGAAAACACGCATCTTAAATTTCGACTCTGGCTTACCAGTTATCCGTCCGATGGATTTCCCGTTTCTATCTTACAGAACGGTGTTAAAATGACAAACGAACCTCCAAAGGGCTTGAAGAATAACTTACTGCGCAGTTACTTGAACGATCCTATCTCTGACATGAAATTCTTTCATAGTTGTTCAAAAATTTTTGAATGGAGAAGTCTTTTGTTTTCCTTATGTTTCTTTCATGCTGTAGTTCAAGAAAGACGAAACTTTGGACCCCTAGGATGGAATATTCCTTACGAGTTTAACGAGTCTGATTTACGTATTAGCATTTTACAACTGCAGGTGAAATATTCTCTAAACGTTTACGTAATTACGTAAACGTAAAATTTTAATTTCGATCTTTTTCAGCTGTTTCTAAACGATTACGAAGATATACCATTAGAAGCGCTTCTATATCTAACAGGAGAGTGCAATTACGGAGGACGAGTAACCGATGATAAGGATAGACGTTTACTTAATTCGTTATTAAAAAATTTCTATAATTTAGAAATCATTACGAACAAGCAGTAAATATGTTTCTGTGTATCGAATATTATTTTCTTAATTTAATATCGATCATTTGCTGTTACGAACTTATTTTATCGTAGATATTCCTTCTCTCCAAGTGGAATTTATCATTTACCTGAAGACACCGATTACGAAGGGTGTATCGAATACATACGAAATTTACCTATTAATCAGGCGCCTGAAGTATATGGCCTGCACGATAATGCAGATATTTCGAAAGATAATCAAGAATCGATGCAACTACTTTCGGATGCTCTCTTGACACAACCACAAATTAGTGGAGTAGGCGTTGAACGAGATTTGAATGAAATGGTATATAGTCTTGCCGCCGATATATTATCGAAAATGCCACCTGAATTCAATATGGTATACGTTACGGAAAAATATCCTGTGCTCTATATGAACAGTATGAACACTGTTCTACGTCAGGAACTTATTAAATTTAATCAGTTAACAAACGTAATAAGGAGTACGTTGGCGAATGTACAGAAAGCCATAAAAGGTCAAGTACTGATGTCATCCGAACTGGAGGAGGTATTTATCAGTATGAGTATCGGTAAAGTACCTTCTGCATGGGATAGAAAATCGTATCCTTCCTTGAAACCATTAGGAAGTTACATAAATGATCTATTAGCAAGAATAGAATTTTTACAAGATTGGATCGATAACGACGCACCAGTTGTATTTTGGATCTCCGGCTTTTTTTTTACCCAGTCCTTTCTTACTGGTGTTTTACAGAATTATGCTCGCAAATATAAAATACCTATTGATCTAATAGACTTTGACTTTGAGGTTACCAAATTCGAAACAACGGTTAACGGTTTACCGCTTCTTGGAGTTTACATAAGGGTATAATATATTTCGTCTCGTCGTAAACTTCTTTTCTTTATCCTTCTTTTCCGACATTGTTCTTTTTGTTTTTTAGGGTCTCTTCCTGGAAGGTTCAAGATGGAACAGAGAAACGGCTTCACTCGATGAATCAAAACCAAAAATTATGTTCGATCCTTTGCCTATAATTTGGTTGAAACCGGCATTAAAATCCAAACTCCAGTTTTCATCGGTTTATTATTGTCCCATTTATAAGACGAGTGCGCGACGTGGTGTTTTAGCAACTACAGGACATTCTTCTAACTTTGTCATGTTCATTGTTCTTCCGACATTAGTCGATGAATCACATTGGATAAATAGAGGTGTCGCCAGTCTTTGTCAACTGGATGATTAAAGTATTTTTCCTAAAATGATTAATTTTATTCTAAATAGAGTCAAAGTTTTCATTATGCTGACTACAACATTATCCTGTATAAATATTGTTTTCCACTCAAAATGATTTAAACAAAATGTAGTGATACAAAAAGGTCACGTTAGATTTTATTATAAATATATATATTTATCTGCAACAACTTGCCATATTTTATCTCATTTCAAATACATTAATCTTCTCATACAATGTATGTATGTATGTGTATATATATATATATATTTATATATATATATATATATATATACATACATATACATATATATACATACATATATATATATATATATATGTATATATATAATGAAAAAATCCATACATATAACTGCTTATTCTTCTATAAGTCAACTATAATAACAATGAAGTCAAGTGTTTGTTTATCCAACGAAACAAGTTAGTAAAGGTAAACAAAAGATTCGCACATTAAGCATGTAATAGATACAAGGGACTTCAGCTCGTGGTTGGTAAACAATAGTCAATTGTTGAATTTAGAAACGAATTTACATAGATCATTTTTAGGACTTACTTCGAAAAGCGATCACGCTCGGAAAGTACAGTATCTGAAAGTTGTGGATATGCACCTGTTTCAAATACGTGCGTCCGCTTATCTTTACTAAGACTAGATTCTTCAGATAGACAGTAATTCCATTGTTATTTTATGGATGCTCAATAAAGATATCTTAGAAGTCTTTCTACGTCAGGTACATAGCCGAATGCATAAATGTTTTTTCTACAAAGAAAATCAAATTTATATAATTCTCTTCGATTCACTTTGTAGAACATTGGTCTGAATGTTCTATGAAAATTCACAATATTTATATATAAATTACGATCCCTCTGTTGCAGTCTTTTTCTTTGTAGAAGATTATATTAACTTAATCGAATTAAAAACTTACATTTAGAATCTTTACCATTTTCTATTAATAACAATCAATATAATTATTTTAATAATATTTAATAACATCTAAACTTTCGTATTTATAATATCCTTAAAATATTCATGTGTTATACGATTTTAGAAAATTCAAATTTACGATAAATCACACATAATATATACATAATATATATGTGTATTCTCGCGCACGTGTGTATGTACATGCGTTCTCTTTCACTTATTTTCTGTGAAGTTTTAATACTTATAGTATAAGAATCAACTGGCAAAATAAGAAAGAGAAAACTCAATACTTATGAATGTAACAACTTCGTGGACACAGCCATTGTTGATTCAAAACAATTATTGTTGAAATCCTAATTAATTTCAAGATTTGTATGTTCAAACAATGATCACATGGATATCGCAATAAAGAATTCGATTGTTAAGTTTGATCGTGATAGAACGATTATTGAATTGCACCCTGTTAGATTTTTTAGAATTTATCACATTTTTTTTAAAAAAGAGAATTTTTTCAATCTGCTATACTTTGTCCTTCGACAAGTGCTGGATCGATGTCCGGTTGATTTTGGCTTTGAGAATTTCGTTCTTTTCGTTCGACTGAAACGAACGTTGTTGTTCCAATAATAATCGAAATAACCAGTATTAATAATTGAACATGTAGACCAGCTTTACTACTATAAGCAAAACTAACTGCCGCGGCTACCGATTGACAGAATTTAAAGAGCGCGAACGCTGATGCACTTTCTACTGCAAAAAGAACTCCGAGTAAGGAATAAACCTGAGTGTTGAAACAAGCATCGCCAAAACCCAAGGCGAGACTTCCCGCCATAGCGAGGACAGGAGAGGGTTCAATGAAACTCTTTTCATCTGTATCTATGAAAGGTGCTGAGTTTGGTAAATTCAAATATATACTAATGAAAGCGAAGAGATGAGTGATACAACCAATAATAACAACAGGAGAACCGCCGCAAGCCTCGGATACTTTGGATGCAAAAATACCGAATAAGGTGCCTCCAACGACTTCACCAATCCCTACGAATATACCTGATAAACCGATCAATCTCTTGCGCGACTCGCCCATTGCTTTCGTAAAGCCTATACTAGAAGCATATACAGCGGAAAAGAAAGTGAGTTGGAGGCCCGTATAGATAAATGTAAAAGATAGAAAAAGCATCTTTGATGTAACGAAGAGAGAAAATGCGTCTCTCAAAGCGTACCAAGCTGCTAAAAGAGGTTTCTCTTTCGCTGGTTCGGGTATATGAAGTTCCTTATCAGCGCTGGATACTCCTTCGGCTTCTCCCAGAGCTAATCTCTGAGATGGTTGCCTCAATAGTGCTAAAATTATTGTGCCAAAAACTGCTAAGCCAATAAGCACAATGACGACGGTCCACCGGACCGATTTTTCGATATGTTCACTCTTAAACATGAAATAAACGAAAAGATTGCCGATAAAAAGAGATGATTGAAATATCGCCCAAAAGATCCCAGCGTTTCTTGACATAGTTTCACTATCGCTGTTTTCCGTAAGATATTGACCATGTCCAGTCCATATAAAAGCTGCACCAACTCCGAGAATTGCTGACGCAGTGTAGAGAAAGGCCGGATGCGGCCATAGGAAGGACGCTATGAAGAGAATGTAACAGCAGCAACCAGTGACTATAGCGATTCTTGGACCCGTCAACGAAATGTACGATGGTGCTAGCCAATTGCAAGTTGCAAATACAGCGTACAGAATCGCCAAACTAGTATATGCATCAGCGTTGAAATTAGTATCATCATTGCTTGTTAGAACGGTTTTCTGTAAACAAAACAAATAGATTTTAATCAGTGCACATATATTTGCTATAATATCGCGCGCGCGCAAATGTGTGTATATGTATTTTAATACAGTTTAATCATCTTCCATGTTTAAAGACTTTAATGACAATGATTCAGATTTCTCAACACAACTATCTTCGATCTATGCTAATTCTTGAAATATCATGCTTGTAAACACGGATGTTAATTTATATATGTTTTTTGTAGATTTTTATTTGTAGATTTAATTCCATAACCTTACCTTTATATAATTTCACAATATAAGGATATCATTCAATAATAATATTTTTAAAGATATCCAAATTTCATCGATTATCACGTATTCTCGATTATATCAGATAACATTGATATTGCTAATAGACATAAATCGATTGATTTTATTCTATATTAAATCATATAGAAGACCTATTATTTACAATAACGACTTGATATTTACACTCATCTAATTTTGTTACATTTATTTTCTATTTTATTGTATTTCGTACAATAGCATAAGCGAAAATTGTTTATAAAGAATCTATGATGATTAAAGGCCCATGTAACAATGGCGCGGTCGTTTCGTATTCCTACTTTTTTTATTTGTTACACACCGGACCTGAATTGGTTATCATTGTGTTACATATAACAATTTATACATCATCCATACCGTGGTCGTCATTATCGGATGTCGTTAGCCACCGATATTTCCCCTACTTCCCGGTCTAACTACGGAGGGGCATAGCCACAGTACGAACGAAGAAAGTAGTTCTCAACGTTTGAACGTGTGCATATAAATCTATAAACATACCACTATCTATCTATCTATCTGTATCTGTGTGTGTATACATATATATATATTTGTATAAGCCTTAGCAAAATAATACCAATTTAAGTTGATTCCGTTAAGAAGAATACTCGATTAATAGTAATATTACCAGTTTAAAAAAAGAAACAAAAAATCAATTAAAAAAAAATAAGCGCGGCAACTGATCGATCAGATTATATCTATCTAAAAATATACGACTACGTCGCAAAAATAAATGAATTAATCAACTTTTATTCACTGATCTATAAAAAAACACATATTCGTAAATGAACATATATCTAATTGTATATCGATCGAATGGTCGTGAATTATTTAAACCAATACACGAAATGTAATAAATGTTGATTGAACGAATGTATTATCTTTTAAAGAAAACATAATTATTAGAAAATATAAATATTGACATATTAATTATGTAATATTTTTATAGAATTTATGAAACACAATCATAATTGGACTAACAATAAGATTAATATACTGCTGTAATTTTATGTACAACTTTCACATCCATGAAAGTTAGTGTAGTCAGTTATATTTAACGTCGTCCCTATTTCGATAGAGATAATACAGAGATATTAACATTCGAGGGGCGTACATACACAAACGTAAATTGTTTTATATAAAATTCAAAAAATTGATACATTTGCTATGTTCTTAAAGAGCATATTGAAGTGATACTTGATACCTGAAGCATTCCCGATTTATCATATTTTTTTTAAATCGCTTTTTTTCACCTATCTTCTCGATAACTTGTTTAATTCTTATTCAATATCTGATTAGATAAACGATACTCCCCACTACTTAATTGTACAATTAAGTTTTACTTTAGATAATAAACTGCAATATTACACAAAAAAAATAGTTATTTAAGAGATAATGAATTTTACATATTATTTATATTTAAGTACATCGTAATCAAATATAATTTTTTTCTAGTTTTGCATACTAAGATTCTTCTAATCTCGCTTGAAAAGTGTAATTGTTATATCGCTTTTATTTATTTCGTAATGAATTTTAAATAATTTATAATACAAATTGTTTTTCGTTAAATTTTAATTTATCTTAGAAACTGTGATATCATTTGAAACAGTTCATCATCCTTTAAATAGTAGATATATAATTTTCGCAACAACAATCGCAACAAACAATCGATAATTACCGTATGATAGTAAAATAGAAAATTGATGAAAATTTTTGCTTCGATAATAAAATTACCCTAATTTTACCGATGTCTGAGTGTCAATAAATGAATGCAAAAATATTTCGACGATAAAATAATCGCTTTAATTTTTGTATTGATATTAATTATGTTTTGATATTATCTCATACAATGATAACATTCTATATATAATAACGTAATCCGATTTTAATTGCATTCATCAATATGAATATATTTTTTACACATATTGGTCTCATTTTCTTTCAACGCACATTGAAAAAATAAATCAAGAATAAAATAAAATCGTACGATCATAATCCACCAAGTGTTCATTAAATTAAGAAAAGAGAGAAACTAACTAAACTTTCGCTTACTACGTATTCAGAATGTTAGACGGTGATGAAATCTGGGATTTCAACGAATAGAGATATTTGAACGATATAGCAGCAATCTAATCGAAAAATAACCGACGTTTTTGCTCAACTCATGTCTGCATGTACAATATGTGTTAAAACAATTGTTTGGAAATATTTCTTGAATAACATCCTGTATATACGTATATATTTGGTTACCTTTCACCGTCTGCTATTTTCGTTAATAATTTGTGTGTGTGTATGTACGTAGACGCGCACACGCGGGCGAGTGTGTGTGAATTAAATACTAAGTATAAAAGCATGATCGAAAAATGTTCGTCACCGTTTTTTATTTCGCTTCATTATTATAACATCAATATAACATACTTATAAAACGATCTTTGGAGTTTATATTTTTTTCTAATTTGTACTTCAACGATTTCACTATCGTTATTTATCCAAAGTGAAAGCGATCTTGACTTTTGACATAACGAATTTATTGGACCATGAGAATATACTCTGGTCACTATAAAACCTATACAAATCTGTGACTCTCGATCATGGTCTTATTATTAATTAAATCCTATGGCGTTCAATAGTCTGACGGAATCTGACGATTGGCTCTTTAATTTATCTATTGGTTTAGTGAATACGATTACCCTCTTTATTTAGAATGTATGTAATGAGATCGTTTACAATGCATTTCAAAGCGTTCTAAGTGCTTTTCTCGAAATACTTAGGATCGGATTTACTATCGTATAGGATCTAACCTATTATTGCCTTGATCATTAGATAACTTAAACTATATCAATTATTTTTTGTAATTTGCAAAAGAAATCTTTAAAAAGTTACAATTCTAATACGCTCACAAATAAAATAATAAACTTCAACCTTGAAGAGCTGACAATTACTCTTCGATCGTAAAGTATAGTAATCTTGACAAAAAAATATAACAAGCTCTTCAACAAAGTGGAAACCTTCGAAGCTTGCAAGTGCTTGTTGATATTAACTTGGCATTTTAAATGTCAAGTAAATCCGTATACATACATACATCTATATAGTAAATACGAACGTAATTCTTATGTGAAATATACGACTTCGTTATTTAATAAAAAACGATTTAAAGTTTCTTAAAAACGCATTTTTTCTTTTCTTTTTATTATCAAGAAGAAAGTTTCTTCGACAAAATGAAAAAACTTATCCACAACGATGATAAAGTACACTTTGAAACACGTAATAATTATTGCTTCATTCTATAATGTTCAACAGGTGGTCCGATATTTCAGTCTCATAAAAATAAATTATTCATTACAACTTTATTACCTCATAATATTGAGTAGCGCTACTTAATTGCAAATATCGCGTCTTTGAAAGTAATATAAAATGAACGGAAAAGGTAAAGATCAAATTTTAAAATCGATAAAGTTAATATGGCGAAATAATTCTAATTAAACATAAGAAACATATTTTTTCAACGAATGCCTATATCTTATCGTAAGAACAACGCACTAGCGCGCGATAGAAAATCGAACATCGCAAATTATTACGGTCACGTGGTAAACTCACCTCGATATTACTCATAGTTTGAAAGGCCGCAAACACCATCATGAAACCAAAACTTAAGACCATAACATTTACAAAACTTTTGTCGATTGCCATGGTTGTTGAGTTAAAATATCTTTGTTGTACCGATAATGTTAATTACTACAAATATTCTTAACGTTCACGTTTCCTGTCCGAAACAATTAAGTTACACCGAAAAGAAGGCCGTCCGATAGACAGATGGTCACAGCATGGATGAAGTGAAAAACCTGCCTTGACGATTTACAGCGCAGCATAGTTGATTCGCTTGCTGCTATGTACATATATAAAAAAGGATGAAGATATGAAGTCGTCGTTAAGTCGTTTCTCGCACCATCGCAACTATCGACTACACATTCAATAATGTGATCATTGATCAAACGATATCTCGAAACTGATTCGATTTGCAAAGTACAGTTCGAACACTATTTTTTATGATGTTATAACCTGAATAAAAAATACGTTTTGTCTTTAAAAAATATATACATATATTTTTCTTATAAATTGCTGAATATAATTCAGTTAAATTCTTGAATATCTTAACTAGCATATTGTTGTACTAGAATTATTTGTTGAATTCATACGTGTCTGTACATTAAAAACAATGTATACAGTAATATTTATTTAATTAAAAAAAAAATAACTTTTTAAACATGATATTGCTAGAAGAAGTTTATAATATAACGTTTTCTCCATTGGTTACAACATTATTTGCAGTACAATGGACATCGAATAATTGTATTTGTGTTATTACAGAAAGAGGTATTCATGTATTTGTAAGTAAAAACAATTAAAAATATTTAATGATATAAAATATATATATGTATGTGTGTTTGCGTATATTCTATTTTGAATATATTAATTTTAATCTACAATATTGTTGGATATATTCGCAGTAAATACCAAATAATTATATATACGTTATATTAAAATAAAATGTATATTGAAATTTCATTGATTTAATATATACTTTTAGGAATTAATACCTTCTCCGATGAGTCCTCAACCAAATATCAAATTTTCACGATCTTTTATATATGCTTCTGATATTTTACCTGCATATGCATTTATAAATGAAGTAACTTCGTTGACATGGAATACAAAACGCAGAGAAGTATATTCACTTTTAATGGAAGCTGCTTTAGCACCTAAGATCAGTGATGCGACTAATATATTACCAAAGATAGTTCATGTATCTTGGTCACCAGAAAATTTAATCCATCCTAGTAAATGCATGCTTGCAATTATAACTTCTGTTGGTGCTGTTGAACTTTTGTATCAAGAATTAAGAAATTGGTTTTCTATATGTGATATTTCATCTATATGGTTAAAAACTCTTGAAGATAATATTAAATCTGATTTTGATAATTGTAAAAATGAAGAATCACGTTTTACAAAGATACAAGAAAATCTTAGGCAATTGCAAGCTTGTGCGATGACATGGAGTGAATTATTTAAATTAGAAGACACTTACTATGCATACTTTGTAACTGCTTTTCGCAGTTCAGACATAGTGATTTGGAAAATACATAAAGTATCTGATTCCACTAAAAGTATGAAACCAATTATAACATCTAGGATAAATTTAAATATGAATACAAAAATTAATGTATTGTTGTGGTGTACTTTAAAACCTAATACATACTTAATTATTATTGGATGTTGTAATGGCCAAATACAAGGTGTCCTGTATAGCAATAATAATAATTGTTTAGAGAATATATCAATAGAAAAATACTATACGTATCCAGATCGTGTCTCAGTGAATTCTTTACTTATGGTTTCACAGAATGAAAATGGAATACAATTTATTGCTTGTAAAGGTTTCTTTCTTCTATTATTTGGGTTGACTATAAAGGGTAAATTAATGTATACACATTATTTACAAATAGAAGGATTTACAATTTCAGGTATATATATGTATGTATTTATGTATGTATGTATGTATGTATGTTTGTGTGTATGTATATTTATATATGTACGTAATTAAATATGTTAAATTTAAATATAAATTTTAATTTGTTAAGTAATTTAAAGGATTTCAAATTTATTTTCAGGAATCTCGGTTATTGCATCTGAACGTATTTTAATTACAACACAAAATGGCATGATTTATGCTTTTGATACACGAGAAAATAACTTAAAAAGCATTTCAATCAAACATAAGTTACCTCAGACACGTGTTCAATATTTGGGTCTTGCCTGCTCTCCTAATCGTACTATGCTAGTTTGTGTAACTAGTCCTAATAGTACATACGATCATTTAATAACAAGAGAACCAAGCGTATTATATATATTATCTTTAGATGGAGAAGAATGGGAACCAATTAATATAATAAAAAATTATAAACATATAAATTCTAACTTTCCTTGGGATTGTTTAGAATTAATTAGACTTAAAGCTGCAAAAGTTTCAGATCCCATGATTATATTACCTAAAGTGCCACAAAATTTAGAATCACTTAAATTATATGAATTAAGGATATCAATGTGGCTATCACTTATAACTGAAGTATTAACAAAAAAAAAAATGATTCAAAGAATTGAAAATATAGGTGAGATAGCAGAAGCTCAACCTCTAATTTTTATACATTGTGTATGTGCATATCTCGATCGTTTAACAAATAAAACACATTTATCAAATGATCAAGAATTATCTGCAAGTCTATTAAGAATGTGTTTAGAAATATATCTTGCTGGTGAAGATACTGAAGAAGAAACAGTTACAACTCAATACGCGCGTGAAGCATTAAATAAAACTTCTCATTTCAAATTAAAAGTGGAATCATGTAATCTATGTGGACAAATTATTAGTGATTTATCGTGGAACACTACAAAATGTCCATCAGGACATAAGTTACCCAGATGTGCTTTAACTCTTCTTCAAATTACAACAGTTCAATATCGATCTTGTCCAATATGTGGGCAACTGTATCACCTCTGTTTAGACGACGAATATGAAGAAGTACGATGTCTGTTTTGTAATATACCTGTTTTATATGATAGTCGTGTAGTAGATGTACAAAATTCAGAATTATATGCAAGAAATTTGTCAAAACCACAAGTGTCTTTAGTAGAATTAACACAAAATCAAGATTCTGAAATGTCTGAAAACTTTTCATACATAGAAGAACACCAAACTGAGACACCATCTTATTCAGTGATTGTTAATTATGATAAGGATGAATCTTGTAGTATCACTGAAACTTGGAGAGAATTTTGAATATTATTATGTAATAGTATTAATAAAATAAAAATAATTTATATTTATCAATATTTATTTATTTTATTTATGCTTTTCTAATTATTATCTTTATTGCTTCACTTATTAACAAATTTAAATACAATGTATGTAATAAATATTTTTCATGTAGTTAAAAATATGATCAATGATGTAGTTTTTTATGCGCTTATTTATGAATACTTATGAATGTACTCTTTTTTCATTCATTTTCATTATCATTACTAATACATATGTAAGGATGTCTTTCAAGAGTTGCTATATCTTTCTCAAGTTGCTGTAATTCATATTCTAGTTTCGCCTTTCTTTGTACCTTTGGTGGAGTATCAATTATAAATGGTAAACACTGAAATTCTTTCATCATGTCATCCCATCTTTTTTTCATTCCCTATTAAAATAAAGATAAAATTATTAACATATTTAAAAATATATATTTAATATCAATAATCCCGATATATCCATACATCTAAAAGTTCTTTTCTTTCTTCTTCAGAGATGCAGTGGTATTTATGTTCGTCAATATGTTTATCATTTTTTGATTTGTCCTCTTTTAATTCCTTTTTTATTACCTCATATTTTATCTTCTTCATAATTTTTGGAACTTTTCCAAAGCCCTAAAAATGAATAAATTTTAATAATAAGAAAAAAGAATGTTTAATTATTTATAAATTACATACTTATATAAATAAGATACCTTTCTATGTATATAAACAGGGTATAATCCACTAGATTTTAGATCATGAGTGTCTCCATACCGTGTATCTACATATCTTTCTTTAAGTTTACGGGGACGAGATTCCTTTACATCAATAACATTTTGTTTCTTAAAATTGAGACGCCCTAATTTTACAGGATCTATAGGCAACTCTCCACATGTTTCTTTAACTTTCACTTTTATTGGAACCCATGATGGTAACTTTTGCTGATATTGTGGATTACGAATATGTACATGTTCTATACCTGTTTTACGATATTCTTTCCGGCTTCTTTTTTTCAAATATTGAGATGGTAATTGTAATGGTACTTGTGGTGGACCAAATGTACGATGTGCATATTTGTCTTTCTTAATTTCTGCTTTTACGCGTTCCTTATATTTAGAAATATATCTTAAAAAAAAAAAAAAAAAAAAAAAAACAATTATTCTAAAATTGTTATATTAACATTACATAATATATTCTAAGACATAAATGATGAAATGTAAATGTGGAACAATTCTAAGAAAAACATGCTTTATATGCGAAATAATAATATAAAACTTTAAAAACAAAAGTATTTTTTTAGTTCTCTATTTACATAATATTTTTAATACTACCTCTGTCGTTTTGCATACTCTATAGGAGAGTCAGGAATAAGATTTGTAATTACTTCATCTTCTTCTGATTTTACTGATATCATTTTCATAAAAGGGGCAATATAATTTAATGCTATAGGAACTTTTGAGAAATATTTAGAAAATTATATTTATATAAAGTACTTCACATCTGATATCAAAAATCAGACTTAAGATGATAGTAAACGAGTAGAAAAATTCACTTATTATACAAACTGTTTAGTTGCTTAGTTACACATGATTAATACAATAATTCTTGAATTTGAACTTATTGCCGCGCTTTTTTTGAAATCTGAAAAAATGTATTTATGATTATTACTCGCCGGAAAACTTTTTTTTTAATTCAATTTCCTTATAAGACGAATATAACATTCAAAATTACAATATTAAATTAAATAATAATTTAAACCAGCTTACAAATAAATAAGTATTATAAATTTAATAATTAGTTTTGCTTGTTTAAAGCGCATAATAAGAGTAAGTAATATTAATTGATCCTATCAGATAATATTTATCATATATTGTCAGTGATTAGGTATATATATATATATATATATATATATATATATATATATATATATATATATATATATATACAAATGTATATTTCATTGAACAACCGAAATGATTCATATGCTATTTAATTATATTATATTTATTTGTATATTTAATACATAATCATAAACATATCACAATTATTGCCATTTATGCATGTATATTATATATATATATATAACAAGCGCAACAAATTGTCATTTCAATAATTAGTTGTACTTATGTTGTTTTATGTTAATATTCAGGTTATGTATGATACAAATAAAAAGATTTCAAACTTAAATAATCGCGATGTAATAGTGAAAAGTTGATTCATAAGGTGATATGTTGTCAGAGTAAAATTCCTTTAATTCTTCTATATAAAATGTAGTTTTCGATATAATGAATATAACTTTAATTTAATTTTCAGATTAGATTAAATCTTAAAATATATTTATAAATATAAAAATATTTACAAATAAAATTTCAATTCAACATGAAATAATGAAAATTTTACATTTATAGGTAAAGTTAAAGAGCTACGACCATGTTCCTCAGATTATATTCATTGCTTGTTCTTATATTAGATCTCATAATGCTATTAATAGAGATTTGTTGTTCGATATTGGTTGCCTTTTATCGAACTTTTAATCCACCATCATTAAAAAGTCTTAATGGAGAAGTAGCAATGGTAATGATATTTATAAGATATGGCTCTAAATATCTCATTCATGACAGATATTTATAAATTTATACAAGATTACAATGGTAAATATTTTATAATTTAGGTTATTGGAGCTGGAAGAGGCATAGGTAAAGAAATAGCTGTTCAATTAAGTCAATTAGGTGTGATTGTTGCTTGTGTCGATATCAATGCAGAAAATTGTAATGCCACTGTACAATGCATTATACAATTGTCAGGCAATGCAAAACCATATATTTGTGATGTGACAAATGAAGATCAAGTACATATGATTTTCTATGAACAATGACGTATTTATGGATAAACTGTATTTTTACAATATATATACCTTTACAGGTAACTGCTACAGTAACTAAAATTATTTTAGAAATAGGTGAAATCACAATGTTGTTTCATTGTTGTGGCTTTCCTAGCTCAAATACATTAATACGAGATCCACCAGAAATAAGACAAACCATTGATGTTTCAGTTCTTAGTCATTTTTGGGTAAATAGTAATAGCTATACTCGATTCATTATTTATATAGAATTTACTTTCTATAGGTTCAATTATTATATGTAATATAATAAAAAATTGTATAATTCATATTTTAGTTATTAGATTCAGTGTTGCCAAGTATGCAACGGGCAGGACAAGGACACATCATAACATTGTCTTCTGTAGCAGGACTTTCTGGTATAATAGACGTTTTTCAAATTTTTATAAAAATTTGTGTAATAAATTATTTCCTGTAGCAGGATTCTTTGGTATTACAGGTGGTAAAGGAAGTGTTCCTTTATCTGCTGCACAATTTGCAGTTCAAGGTTTAGCAGAATCTTTACATACAGAATTAAGACACTCTAATAGTAATATTATTATTACCCTAGTTCATGTATATCCATTTATTGTTAGAGCAGAACTACTTGAAGATATTCGATTTAGGTATATTTGTTTTTAATTTTACATTAATACTATAATATTTAAAATAGATTTTATGACATAATTTTCTTTTTTTTCTATTACAGGATACCTAGTTATTTTGGAACAATGCTTGCTTCAGAAGCAGCCAAAAAGATTTTGGATGGTGTTCGTAGAAATTATGCAGAATTTAGTGTACCAGGATATCTATTATATATTGGATTTTTACTTAGGTAACATCTGAATATTCATTATATATATATATATATATATATATATATATATATATATATATATATATTTCCCTATATATATATATATATACACACGCTTTGACCTCTGAATGGCTTATATATATGTATCTTAAAAAAAAAATGTTATGTATTTATTTATAGAATGTTACCCAAGAAGGCTTCTTTCATGTTGAGAGACTTATTAGATACTGGAGTTGATTTCGGATGATATAAAAATATTGGCTATATTGTTGCAACATACTACAATATATTTTACTAGTTTTTTTGGTCAATGTAATGTTATAGATATATTTTGTTTCTATTTTTTTAATTTCATGTAAATCATAAATATATTGTTGAATTTATATTCATATAGGGATAACGTTTTATATTAGGAAAATCAGCTTCAATAACCTTGACCTTGACGTGTTGTCAAAGTCACTGTCCTGAGTAACAATCAAAAAATCTTAGCCGTGTTCATCGTTTATCAAAAATTTATTAAGAAAAGAATTTCCACGAATTTTGTATAATTTTTAAATACTATATACATTTCATAAAATATACTCTTCATATTTATTTATTTATCTGAAGTAAATTGAATGATCGAGCAAGATGGGCTCTACTCCTCTTCTACATAAAAAGATTATGCAATTTATATCCTAAAGGGAAAAAATATATTGTTATGTTATTAAAAAATATATATACGTCAAAATATTATCTTGAAAAATTATCGAATTACGAGAAAAACTCGATTTATTTCATTTATGATTTTTCTTCTGAGCATATGAAGAATGTATCCAAAAATTAATAATACATTTTTATAATATAATGGAAAAACATTTATTATAAATATCTTATAATGAATATAGCTTGTTCATTAACTCAACAAAATCATTAATATATTCGTTGAACTTATAATATTTTTTAAATATAAATTGTATAAGACATTTTTGTTAATTCTCACGAAGCACGGACTTCATAGAAATTAAATTTTTTTTGAGGAGTTCCTGTGTCGTGAGTTTACGTGTCTTTTTAACTTTCACCTACTGTATGCAGTTCTATGGTACGGGACTAGCACCTAACGATAGGCAAAACGGAGTGCACGAACCAATAAGATGACATCTATCTTTGCTTTCGACGAATGGGCGCGCTGCAATTTACCTCTGATCTTGTGACGTCTCGACAATATTGTTTCAACAATATTTAATTTATTCAAAACAACAATAACAAATTGATACAATTGAACAAGAATAACAATTTGTACTGGTTTTAAGAGAATAATAATCATAGAAACAGCTAGTAATAGAAAACTAGTCTAAAGAATAATCGAAGAGAATAATCGTTTAAAGAATAATCGTATGGGAACAGAACTTAGAGAATCGAATAATTGTATCGGAAAGAAACTAAGAATAAATCAAAGTAATAACTGAACTGAATAATCGTAAGGAATAATTGTATCGGAAAAGACTAACCGAAAAATCGAAGAGACAGTGTGTGCAGTTGGTTAAATAGAGAGTGTTGACCAATCAGCGAAGGGTGGCTTGCCGCTGTGTCGTCATTGGCTCGTTGTAGTTCTCCCCATAGCTGGCGGCGGAGATGTCCACTGAGATTCTCTTTCGGTGCGACTGCTATGTGCTGCTGATGGAGATGAGGCCTTATGGACTCGTCGCACGTGTGTGACACATGGTTGGCGTCTGTCATTCCCCCACTCTTCATACATTAGATTTGATTTAGGTTATGTCTCTTTTTATATACAATAGTATTAGAAATATTTATATATATATATACATATTTATACTAAAATATATATTTAATTATTATATCACTCAAAGTAGATTCCCATTTTAATTGTAATTCAACTCGATTTACAAATAAGATATCGTTTATTCGTAATAATTTCCAGAAAAATTTGGGATCGTAATTTATAGTTTTTATTTTATAATTTTTTGTTTTATAGTCTGTTAGCGTAGAACGTAACATTTCCCCTTTATTTAAAAATGTATGTACTTGTACGTGCATTTTAGACACAATCTTTAAGTATTGTGCTGGTGCATAAGCAGTCGTAATTAGTGAATATGTTCGCCACGTTTATGAGAATAATTAGGATCACAAATTTCATTTTTGCTCGGTGATGTTTCCATGATATACATGAAAATATACATAGTGCGTGTCATGATATATCCGCAGAGAACAAATTCGCTTATGTGGATAAATGCAAAGGTAACGTTTTTGGTGGTTACCATATAGAATGTGGAACCTTCAGTCAATATTGCACTGCTTAAATAATAATCAGTTTACATGTTGTAAATAATAATCAGTTACAGTTGTAATTATCAACTGGTGAAATGGTAAGAACCTTCCTTATCAATCGTTGTGTGGAGAAGAGATTAAACAATACGCCACGTTGCACTTTACTAGGACCTTGTAAATTGCATTAGAGATAAAATATCATTGCAAAAATGAATCTAAGAAATATGATATTTTATGTAATGAATTTTATTTTTTCTTCTTTATCTTTTCCAATTTTCAATTTGATTTTATAAATTTGATATTTGAGACACTTAAATATATATTTGCTTTTAACTTTCATATATTCAATTTATTAAAATCATTAAAAAAAGCATTAAAAGCATTATATTCTGATTATAACTAAAAAAATAGTAATATCATACAGGTGTAATCATATTATTTATAATTAATAGTTTTCGTGCACGAACTCTCACATACTCTTATTAATAATAAATTTTTAAGAGTAAAAAGATAAATATAATATACACTTTAATATAAGAATTTGGAAATAATAACTGATTTTTCTTTCATTCATCTAAAACAGACAATGCAAAAGAAAGCCTTTCAAATAATATGATTATTAAGATAAATTAAAAAAATAAATTAAAACGAACATATATATATGTGTGTGTGTGTGTGTGTGTGTGTGTGTGTGTGTATGTATATATACATATTAAAAGATAAGATAGATGATAAAATATTTATAGTGTCTGCAATCAAAAATAGTGTCAATAATATGAAACCTCTTTAAATTATTTACAAAAGTAAATAACTCTGAAAAAACTTCATAAAATTTATATTCTTCTAGTTTGTAATTTTTATAAAATAATTTTCATATTACAGTGGTATGATTACGAATTTCAACTCTTCTAGCATCATATTTATATACGGACGTTGTCTATAAAAGATATAGAGCACTTTTCCAAGAGTACATTCAACAGATGTCATCTACTGAGTAATATACATCCATCCGTTTTATGTTATATATGTATGATAAATATGAAGAATTTTATAAAATATTCAATATTTTGCGTACGTAAAATATTAATCAACATAGCACAATATTATGAACACAAATAAAGTGCATTTTCCTTGACATACAGATAAATTTATACTGTCAATTATGAAAGAATTCTGCTTGAATTAAAGAATATTGATATCATATTATAATAAGATATCATATTTGAAATATTTACGATGAAAATAAATTATGGTTCATAATGAGAATTCATTAAAATTGGGATACTTAAATGAAGATGCTTCAGATCCTAAAATTGGAATAAATTTATGCTAGTCTAAACCAGGGGGTGCTGGTTCTGATAAATCCGTTTCTGTTGTATCTGTTTTTTGTTCAGATGGATAATCACCAGGAGGTGCCTGTAAATAAAATTTAAAATATATAAAATATTTAAATTATTATAATAATTATTTTTATAATAAATTAAGCTATTTTTAATTATTAAATTAAATGTAATGCGTAAAATGTACCAGAGATGACAATTTCTACAGTTATAATAAAAATATATTTACAATATCAAATTCATCATGCATATCACATAGTGATTTGCCTTGTATAACATCCATTATGGACTGTGGAATGTGTGCCTTCTGTAATATACATATAATTAATAACAAATACTATTAGATATAAAAGAAAATATCACTATTATACATAAATTACTAAAATTACCTGATTTTCAGCAAATGCTTCAACATGAGCTAACAAAGGTGCTCTTAAATTTGGAGCCATTTTTAATGCTTCAGATAATTGTGTTGGTGGTAACTGTAAAATAACAGCAAAACTCTGTGGCTTTGTACGTTCGCAGCATTTAACGAAACCTTCCCAAACTTTGGGTTGTTTCCATACTTGTTTAAGTATCAAGCGCTGAAGAATATTCATAACAAATCCACTAAGTCTAGGATAAAGAGCTAAGCTCTGTATAACAGTACGCATTAATAACGTAGGTAAGGGCGTCATCTCCATTAGATGTTGTATTACGACGGCAACAGTTTCTTGTGTGTAAACTTGATTTTCCGCAAAGCATAAAGAAGTTGCTGTAAATTAATATAATTTATAATTAAATAAAGAGGAAAATATTAAGTATACTAATATAACTAATATAATGAATTAATAAAATAATAAACCTTTTATAACAGTTTTCAATTCTGCTTTGCTAGGATCAATATTGTGTAAAGCTATCAATAATTCTGCAGGCGTGATTGGAGATGTATGTGGTACACCACTATCATTGTTATGTGTACCAAGAAGTCTATTAAATACCTATTCAAATACAATTAAATTTTGTACATTTGATATTTTAGCATTAACTAAAAACTATTCACGAGTCAACTTTGAGATAAAGATATTTACCTCTTTGACAACAATAGGGTTCAATTTTATTAGTTTGGGAAGAGCAGCAATAACTTCTTTTTTGGTCAAGCCATTTAAAACAGGTATTAGAAATCTTACATCTGAGACTCTTGTCTGATATAATTCTCGTACTCTTGCTACTAATTCTGCGCTTGGAATAGCTGCATATAAAATAATATATTATAAATCATATGGAATAGATCAAACTTTCAATTTACTCACATTTTTCTGTAAGAATGTGTATAATTCTAGTGACCAAAGTCTCTGCTCCTTTTGGACAATTTTCAACAAGTGCAAGTAATTGCGGACTACCCATGCCTAACGATCTTACAGGTCCTTCAACTAATCTGAGAACCATACGTTTTACATCAGCTCCCATTGATGTATAAACTCTTGCTAACCTAATGGAATAAATATTACATTTTCTATTTTGATCTCACATAAAAATTTGAGAAAACTCATATGAGAGAACTAACTCATGAATGAGATCTTGATGTTCACTTAATAAAGCAAGATATAATCCTAGGCAAGCTCTAGTAGTGGATTCTGTCCATTGGTTTTCTATTTGAGGTCTTCCTCTATCTTGACCAAAAACTATTTCAGGAGGAGTTTGCAAACGTAAAAAACCTAAATAAAGAACTGCATATTCCTCTATAAGTTTGCTTAATTCGGGTCGGCCATATAATTGACAAACCAATTGTATTGCTACCTCTCTTATCTATTAAAACAAAGAATAATATCACAGAATATAATTTCAAGAAATAAATTAGCTAATAATACTACATTTCATAGAAATATCATTATAAAAATAACATACCGCGTTATTTTCGTGTCCTGTATGACATAATAGTACATTCAAAAAAACTAACTGTTTTGTAGGTCTTCTGATAACCATTTCTTTCAAAAGTTGTAATGGTGCAAGACCTCTAGTTTCGTCTGAAGAAACCATCTTCAAAGCCTCCACTGCATCTTCCGTAATTAAAGGTGCTTCTAAATACAATCTATCGCGAAGTATGATTATGTTCAATTTTAATATAATATTATCTAATATAACAAATCTAATATAACAAAATTAGCATATGACAAGTAAACAATTATTACCTATACAATAAAGTGTCACGATCCTTTCCTTGAACTAAGTCTATTGCAGAAACTAAAGTACATAACAAGAAATTGTAGGCTTGATGTGGTGCTTCTTGTGGTTTTGTACTTAATGTTGTTCGCCTTTGAAAACCTTGTAATAAGGCATATTCCTCATACAACCAGCCTAAGGCTAAATCTAGGCGATTTCTCATATCATCTGTAATATAATGTAGTACTGCTTCTTTAATATATGGATTAAAAGTTGCTGCTAAAGTTGTTAAGATTTTTGACCTACAACATCAATACTTTGTTATATATCATATTTTTTTACTTTTCATATCACTTTATTTGTTCTTTATTCGTATTATTTCTTCATATAAATATCATTAATCATTATACCTTACAGCAGAAACACCACCAAGAACTGCAACTTTTTCTGCAAGCAGAATTCTGTTAACTGCCATTAACAGCATTGTTTCCTTTCCTTCCTTAGTAAGTGGTTTTGTAACTTCTGATAATTTTAAAGATTTCAAACGATTCCTTGCTTTGGCAAGCGATTTTTCATGTGCTTCTAATGATGCTTTTGCCTCTTTTTCCTTTTCTCTATCTTTCTCACGTTTTCGTTCTCGTTTTGCTTCGGCTACGCTAATAGTTGGATTTTTTATCAAATCTTCCATTACAGCATCCTCATCTTTGGCATCTTTTTTATTTTTCTTCGCTTTTGCTTGTTTAATTTGTGCAGCTAAAAGTTTTGCAATCGTTTGACATTGTACATTTATATCTGTTGTTGAAGTTGGTTGATATTCTCTTTGAAAAATTGTTGTCATAGTATCTGGAACCCATGCCTATTAAAAATATTGAATACATTATAATATTTCAATTATTTTATTGAATATATTATGATATATTTTATTATATAAAAATGTACATACCATACTATCCATTACTAATTCTGTGGCTATTTCTACACTTAATCTTTCTGCTATAAAACTTTCAGAAAGTTCAATTAACTCTGGTAATTTGGGTATTGGAACTGGACTTGCTACTGCTTCAGTTTCTTCAAGTATTAAAGGAGTATCAATTTTTGCACGCTTAGCAGCAATTGCAATTGCTGCTTCCTATGTAAAATAACAATAGAAAAATATTTAAATATTATATTAAATACTGCATTAAGTTAGATATTATGAGTTAGAATATTTAATTAAAATTTAATTTACTTGTTGACGTTTTTTAATGCGTCTGACATCTTCTGGCTTAGGATAAGCTTTAATAATTTCCTGTTCTTTGGCACCAAGCTGAGCTAATAACTTAGCAATAGTTGAAGCAAATTCTATACCAGATGGATGTTTCATTAATCCAAGCAGAGTAAGTTTTAACTGCTTCTGTACACTTGTAACTTGAGAATCAGACAAGGTAGGAGGTAAATCATGTTGTAACTTCTGTAAAGCTGATAAAATATATCTAATTTACTTCATGTTTCTTTTTTCTACTCTTATTTTTATTACTTCATTAAATCAACATATTCAAATACCTTGAATTACACTAGACATAAATTGTGGTCTAATTTTAGCAATTAAAGCCAAGGAACCCATACATGTCATTAAATTGACACTACTAACATGTGGGGATCCATGAAATTTAATTAGTAAATCCATTACATGATTCGCTTCTTCTTCTAATTTCCGTCTACGAGCTATTTTTAATGTTAATGGAATATCTTCGAGAGAGAAATCATCTGGTTTTTTTGGAGCATCTGCATCTGGATAAGTTTGAATCAAAACAACTCCTTCTAAAAATTTTACTGCTTGTGTTCTAATACTGTAATGCAATGTTTTTTAATTATAACTTTATAAATCTATTTATATCCGTACTTAAATCTAGTCAGAATGTTTACCCATCATTATCACTATCTATCATATTAATAATTTGAATTTTTAGAGAACTAAGTTGAGTCCATGCCATTTCCATTTCTGATGTTACCACAGCTGCATAAGAAATCCATTTTAAAGCTGCTCTAAGAATTCTTCCACTAGCTCGAAGAGCTCTTTTAGCTACTAAAGGTGCTTTGTCAGAAACAAGTCTTAATAATACTGGAACTATTCGTGGTATTGTTTCTGGTTGTTTTACCCTAAAATTTATATTTAGTATTTATCTTAGATATGTAGATATATAATATAAAAGTTACTTATGAATTAATTTAATAAAAATATATTTATAATTAATTTATAAAGATATAATATATAAAAATATAATAAAATATTATAAAAAAATAGCAATAACAATTACCCTGCTTCTTCAATAAACCCTGTAACTGTCTTTCTAACCTCAGCAATTCTGTCTAAAGAAAATTGTATGGTTTCATCCAAATACAATGGAAGCAATTGAGGTTCCTTGTTAAATAAAATTTCTTGGACTTTACATAAATTAGAAACTTTTACATCTACAGCAAGGCACGTAGAAGCTTCATTTAACCATTCAACAATCTGAAAATTCATAAATTTTTTTATAAATTTGATTACCATTTCATTAAATAATAATATAATCATCAAATAAAATTGATAATACTTTTTTATTATTATATATTAATAATATTATAAATTAAAATATGATGAACCGAATTAGTCAATAAAAAGTAATATAACAATACATATTATATGAATTTTTCAAAGAAAAAATTAAATATACATTTTGTTCTGCAAAAAATAGTTTTGAAACAATTATATATAACTATAATAAAATTTTATTTTCTTGTAATGCAAAATATCAATATTATAAAAAATATATAAATAGTCAAATTAATAAATATCTACATAGCATTGAATACAAGTATAATAATGTATACAATTGTCAACATGTGTATATGTATTCAATGCCGAATTAAAATGTGAGGTTATATTACTGACCAAATCGCCCGGCCCTTTTTCCGATTCTAATCTCCTATGTATTCGTGGATCCATCTTATTTGTAAATATTTTCAAAATAAAAAACGTTTTTTCCTAAAATTTTGATGTAAAGAAATTATTTTCTAAGACTGCAAATAAAAATACACATAAGGCCACTAATGTTACACAGACTATATTGTTTAAAAGTAAAACATGTAAGGCATATATTTACAGAAAACAAATTTTTTTTCGTATATTATAACGTTACTTATTTATTGTATCATATATATGATAAATAAACAACAACGTAATTCTCAGTCTACTAAAATTTCGCTTTTTCTGCCATCTTGAGAATTATACTAAATTCTCACTATTAGCAGAGAACTAGAGATATGTTAGCGGTGATTGGATATTACCAATTAAGCGGCAAAAGATAACCAATTATCTCGTTGATATTTTAAATTAAAATGTTTAGTAAGCTTTTCAAAATTCTACGGTAAAAATTATAAAATTAATAATCAAATAAATAAATAATAATAATAAATAATAACAATAAATAAATATTATTATTCACTAAGAAACTAATTTTTATTTTAATATAACTAAACTTTATTTAATTAGTGATTACCTTCATCTTAAACTATTGTAGCATTAGGTGGATTAATTAAGACATTATTATATGGTCAGATAATTTAATCTTATATTTATATTTACAACAATTTATAATATAACATTGTGATGATCCTGCAAACAATTTTTCTTTTTAGTATTGAATATAATTAAATATTGAAAAATAATTCAATAGCTAATGTTTTCCATTTTTGTATATTCTATTGCTAAATCACATTAAATAATCAATTGTATCTTCCTAATAATTTTGTAATTAATGATTTGATAAATTGATTTCAACAGTACGTAGTTTTGTATATATATCATACGCTTACAACGTAAAATTTACAATGTAAATAATACAACCTACAATGTAAAATTTGATTATTATAGTTATTAATATTATGCTTGAATTTATTAATTCAATATATTTAAATATTTTTAAATAATTAATAACATATGATGTATAAATTTATTTATTCTTTTATAATTTAAAATTATTTAAATTGTTGAGGTGGTGGTCCAAAGATACTACCACTTTGTTTGCTAGCTGTTCTTGAAGGAGCAAAGCCAAGCATTTTTTGAATATTCTAAAAATGAAATACAAATGTTAAATATATGTGATATTAGATTCATTTGTGCAATTGTCTGTACATACTTGTCTAATGCTCATAGTACAAAGTATATAGAGAAATATAAAAGAACATTCTGTATAATCATCGCCTGGTAGATTTCTATGTGATAAACCTTGTATCCAACTTATTGGTACAAATGGCAATTTTGCTACTACTCTGCCATCAAATATACTATTAAACATACTCAAAAGAGCAGTAAATGCAAATCCAATTGCAAACATAGACTTCATTTTTACAAGCGATAAATCTCTATTATTATTTTTTAGCCTTTCTTCTTCTCGTTCTATCTTCTTTTTTTGTTGTTTATCTAATGAATCACCATGAGCTTCTTTTCTTTTTTCCACTAAAAATAAGGTACAGATTATATGGTAGCATTAAAAATTATATATTTTTATTATATTATCCCATTTGACATCATACATTTTTTACTTTGTTTCTCTACTTCTGCCTTTAATTTCTGATATTTTTCAGTTCTGTACACCATCAACCATGTTAATCCTGGAAATATAAGAGCAAAAATAATATGAGAATATAAACTAATAAGAGCAAATAAAATAATACTACAAAACATTATATGAAAAATTAAAATTTATTGTAAGAGTGGTTTAAACTTACCTTCGCCTAATAATGCTGTACATACACTAATGAAAACAATTAAAATAGTGTCTGCCCACATATTATTAAATACAAATAGATTTCCTAATTCAAATAATTTATATAAATGATTCAATAGAATCGAAAGAAAAGTATTGTCTTATGTGAAACAAATACTGAATCAGTCGAATTATTACTTCACACATATGTACGTATGTATGGTATGCATGATTGTAGTAGTCATCAGCAATATGTCGGAAAAAATTTTTGGTAGTATCAGATGGTATCAAAATAAACTAGGTTGTGTAATTTTATTAATTTTTTCCCTAATTGTACAGAAAGAAAAAATTATATTTACTTATTCATTTAAAATAAAAACATAATATAAAACCTAAATTCAAAATAAATTATAACTTATTATTTAACGAATAATTTAATTCTGTAAAATCGAGCAAATATTCCTCTTTACACAGTAGCGACCAATGAAATTGTCTCTGATATTAAAATTTTAGATACTTGAGATGATTAATAGCCAATACATAGAAGATTATTTCATTTAACTTTCCAATCACATAATTGAGAATATTTTCTTCAGCATTATAATAAATGTATATTTATTATAATAAATAACATATATTATTATAACACATTGTAACATATATTTATATCATAACATATATACATATGTAATCATCTAAATAGAATATTAATGTGTATTTATTTATAATCGAGGTTAATTTATATGTATGTATTGCTTAACTACTTTATCAATATTGTAAAAATATTTTTGAATATCTAAGAAATATAATCTTAAGAACCTAAAATTCTATATAAATATTTAATATCATTTTTATTACTTTTATGTCGTAACTATATGATAAAGTGATTCTACTGAAATTCAAAATGATTGATGTGCACCATATTTACATAACATATTCAGATAATATAAAAAAATAGTCTTTATTTTTATGAAATATTATACTGTATGATTTATCTGAATATATAAATTATACATAATTTGGAAAGATCAGAAAAATACGAACGACTTATTCGTCACTTTTAATGTAGAGTATTTAAAAGACTTTATATTTACAATTTTATTATTCAAAGTTTGTGTTATAGCGATATAATTCCAAATTTCTACTGCAAGATTATTAATATGTCTTCTTCAATGGAGTTGAGTAATACAAAAATTTTAGCTATTGGATTAAGTTGTCTTGATGTTGTACAAACATGTACATATTATCCTCTTGAAGATAGTGAACAAAAGTGTGTCTTAATTTGCAACACAAGAAAATATTTATTAATTTTGTTATTATTTATCGAATGAAAGTTTTTAGGTCTATTGAATATAAATGGCAAAGAGGTGGAAATAGTTCAAATACATGCACTGTCCTTTCTTTATTAGGAAATTTGTGTGAATTTTTAGGAGTATTTAGTACAGAAGAACATTTTAATTACTTACAAAATGATATGAAAAAATATAATATTGATTTTTCACATTGTCCCAAGATCAAAAATATTGGATGTCCTATATCAACAGTTATACTGAGCTTAAGTACTGGATCTCGTACGATTTTACACCATAATCCAGGTTTACCAGAATTGACATTAAAAGATTTTATACAACTGAAATTGCAAAATTATAGCTGGATCCATTTTGAAGTAGGAATATAATTAATTTTGATTAATATTTTTAAATTAATGGTTTTAATTACTATTTTGTATATTCAGGGCAGGAATATAACAGAAGTATTATCTATGATGCAATATATAGAAAGCTACAACAAGTCTATAAGATTATTAAATAAGCAAAATATAGAAAAAAGTGATACATGGAATATGACTATTACTATTAGTTTGGAGCTAGAGAAATTTATACCTGAATTATTAGATTTATTACCTTATGTTGATATAGTGTTTATATCAAAAGACTTCGCACAAAGCAGAGGATATAAAAATATGAGTGAAACATTAAGAAATATTAGTGCAGAAGCTAAACCAGGGTATAGGAAATAAGAAACTGAATTTTTAATTATATGGAATATAGTATGTATTTTTTAATATACTTTTTTAGGACAATTATTATTTGTGCTTGGAGTGATAGAGGTGCAATGGCACGTACTTCAGACGGAGTTACAGTACAATCACCAGCTTTCCCACCACAAAAAATAATAGACACTCTTGGTGCTGGGGATACATTTAATGCAGGGGTTATACATTATTTGAATAAAGTAAAAATTTCTGCTGAAAATAAAAACATGGGTTCTTCAAACAGTCCTGTTGAAAGAAGTCAGTTAAAAGAGCATGATATCAAAAATTCAAAATTTAGTCAAACAGAATTTATTAATCAAGATATACTACAAGCAGCTATAACTTTTGCTTGTCATGTAGCTGGTACCAAAATAGGGATAAAAGGTTACGATGGTCTTGAAAAGATATTTACAAAATTCGAGTAAATTTATAAAAAAAAATGCTAATTTCATATTAAATATAATACTATTTTTAATGCAATATGTTAATCATACAGATTTGTTTTAATAATTAAACGAATTGAATATTTTTACATGTAATATTTGATATTTGACATATAATGAAGGGTTCTGTAATATCAGATCTGGGAGTAAAGGTCAGCACTAAGGGATATTGTGTCTGTTTTTTAGATGCCATCATGTTGACTTTATAAAATATTTTATCATAAATGTCATAATAATAATTGATATTTAGAAATAATGTGATGAGATATGAGAGCATTATTTGTAAATAATTTTATAATAATATGTAAAAATTGATAAATTATTATAAATTTGTACATTATCATATAATGACATAAATATATAATTATACAGAGTATATAAAAATGGTTGTTGCATTATATGATGATTCTTTAAATGGATAAGATCACTTGTACATAGTTATTCAGTGGGATCTTCGCCAATTATGAACAGCAGTACAATTTGATACAATACAATACTAACATATAATCTTTATATACATTGTATATAAAATGTGTTAATTAGAATCCTGAAAATAATAAACAATGGTAAATATACCTGATTGCTTATAATGAACTATATATTTATTAATTTGAATGGTTAAAAACAAATGTATATATGAATCATGTAAATACTAATTCAATGCTTACATTTATCAGCAATCATTTGTCATATCTTGACACGTTCTTGCTTCACTGTGTTTATCTGCCAATGCTTCTAATATATCCAGCAATAGTTCTCTGCTCAATTGCTTCAATCTTGGTAGTCTTGCGACCTTATAAATATAAATAATATATATCGTATAATAAAATTTATGTATGTAATAATAGCATTCATTATTTAAATGTAGATTATAAATTACCTTACTGAAATGATGTACTATAAGATTTAATGCATATTTTTTTATGTCACTAGCCTGCATTCTATCTGCAGCTTCTAAAATTTGTATAACATTTTCAAAAGTAACATTCATTTCAAGATTTTGTTTGCAAAATGCTTGCAACCGATTATTTGTAAAACCGTAAAAAACTGGAGCTGTAAATAAATACAAAGAATCTTCAGGGGGCATTGAAACATCTGCATAATATATATATCTCATTAAAGAAGCAAATGATTCTGCTGATGGAATCATCTCGCCAATTTGTATCTGCAACAAATTATTAATATTATAAATAAACTATGTTATTTGGATTTAATAGTAAATTTATTACCTACATTAACAATATTATTTTCAGGCATGAAAGAGCGAAACATGCCTTCAAAATAACTGCATCGTGCTGCGAGAACAGCTTTGTGGGCTGGTATAGGCACACCATCCAACATCAAAATTATATCACAAAATTCTTTACCAATACTTATTAAAAATGCCTCCATATCTTGTTCTAAAGTTGTTCCTAATAAAAATCAATTATTATTGAAATATATTTGAAATTTATTTCAAAGAAACATACCTGTACCAGATTCATATTGTTTTGAAAAGTTTCTCGTTTGTGGTACTTGTCGCCTTCTAATAATTTCTACCATCAATGGTTGATCCAATGTTTCAAATTCTTGACTCATAACGATTTGATTGTAATTACTTTCTTTTACTATAAAACTAAGACAAAATTCTTTAATGAAATATAACTTCAAATGTGCAGCATTATGTAATGCTTCCAATACGTTTGCATGACTTATAGTAGCTTCTAGATAATGCACACATAATTGTTCTAAACGTTTCATGTTAAATTGAACTGCAAGGCGATAAACATCCATCATAAGAAGGACGATACCATTGTTTAAAGGATCATCAAATCGACTATTTGATGTATCCTCAAACCGTTTTGTAGGATCAATACGATCCGTGTAGATATAATTTAATACCATTTCAAAAGCTTCCGGAACAGCATCTTTTAATTTTACCTACAAGAATAACATTTTATTGTCGTTTTATATATATATACATATTTTTATATGGATAGACATTTAAAAGTACCTCTAATAAAGGTAAATCTTTAACTGGTACATCTGCAGAACCTAAAACTTCTTCCAAATGTTTTTCTCTTTTTTCATGTGCTTGCCTAATGCGAGCTCTTAAAAATTGAGAACGAGCTGCAACCATAGCTATGTGTGCTGGTATTTTTGTTTCACCTTCACCTACTACAAATTCTACATCACAGAATAAACGGGCATTTAATAGTCTCCCAAAATCATCATGAAGAGTGCACTTAGGGTACGAAGAAAATTGAAATCTGTACGTTTCTCCAGAACGTACATTGTTATCAACTGTACCACCAAAAATAAACATAGCTTCTCCAATTACTGCTGCAGCATGAAAAAGACGACCAGATGGTACCTGTAATAGTAATGATAATTGTGACATAACAGTAAATATAATAAAAAATAATTTTTAAGCAAACCTGACTGTCAGCAGATGGTAGTACTATATTCCAAGTTTGTGTATCCAGATCGTAACAGTGAAGATCATTTGGTAAAGTTGAATCAGCTGCTCCACCAAAAACATAAAGATGCCTGTCAAAGCTTACCATTGTGTGACCATATCTACGTGCAGGTGGTGGAGGTGCACCACGTAGTATATGTTCTGTTGATATACGGGTCCAACTAATAAAAATCGGATAATTATAAATATGGAATATATTTTATATTATATAAATATTAAAGAATGTTAAAGTCTTATTTACCGTCTTTCTCTGAAATGAAATTGAAAAAGACTGTTGGTAATTTTGGCTCCACTTTGTCCACTAAATACAAACATAGATTCACGAGCTACAGCAACAGGAAAGTTACAACAAGTTGGAGGGCAATCACCGGACTGTGCTACTTTCTCCCAAATGCGTGTATCACCGGGCTAAAAAAAATACACATTTATCAAGCTAGTGAAAATAATTAATTCATTTCAAATATAAATCTTACCAACAAAGATATTGTCCACATGTCATTAAGTCTTGCATTTCCATCATAGCCAGCAAAAATCCATAATTTATTGTCATATACAGCAGCACCATGTGCAGATCTTGCAACAGGTGTTCTACAATGGAATATTTTTTTATCAAATTTAAAAAGATTACTATTAAATACAATTATTGATTAAGATTATAATAACATACATTCCAATAAATTTCCATTCTGTCCACTGTCCAGTTAAAAAACGATATTCAAAAAGATCATTTTTATTAGTAAGATTTGAATTTGAATGTATATCACCAGTATAACCACCAAATACAAACATTGAAGCATCATGTACTACTGCTGAATGATGATAACGTGGTGCTGGTGGAGTTCCTGTTGCAAATGCACGACCCCATGATTTTTCTTTTACATCAAAGCGTAATAGATCATTTAACATTCTTGAGCCATTATCACCACCAAAGACATAAATAGCATCTTTGTATGCTACAACTGTGTGTTTACTACGTCTGTTAAATCAAATCTTGTTATATATTATTTTATGTATAAATATATAAGTATATAAAAACTTCAATGTAATTATTTGTAATTGCATAGTGACGTAAATACGAAAATAATATTAATTTTTTATGGATATTTACAAATAAATATCAAAAAATTGATTTGAATAAATATTATTTTATTAATTAAACTTTGACGGGAAGAATAGGTTATTAAAAATAAATTTACCTAGCACCAACAAATTCATCACATTCAGGCATACGTTGCCAACGATGTACAGTTTCAAAAGGTCCAAAATCAAGTGTCAAACATTCTGCCGTTGTCACATTATCCATTCTAATGTTTTCAAGATATTATTAATTTATGATATCAACACCATATTTAACCTATAATATTCTTTAAGAGTAATTATTTCTCATTATTTATCTGTAATAAATATTTAATTAATCTTATTATATATATAATCTTCTTATTATATATATAATCTTCTTTTTATATTAATCTTTTATTTAAAAAATATAATTCTTGAAACTATAATATAACTTTGTATATCTACATATCTTTGTATATCTACTTGTAGTGAATCGTCAATACTCGCAAAGCGCCATGCGATGATCGCGCTGACATTAATGAAATAGAAAAATCAATAATTATAAACCTATAAGATATTTATAAAATTAATAAGAATGATTACAATATAAGTACGAATAATTTTATCTCATTTTTTGACTAAATATATATTTTTTGGAAAATAATATACAATATATTTTGTTTATTTTGCAGTTTATAAAATATTTTATATTTTATTATAATAAATAAAACCTTAATGTAATAAGTACTGCTATTATATTAAATTTTAGTTAAATATTTGTATACAATGTATATATAAATTATAAGCATATTACATTACTTTTTCATTTAATATAAAATCAAACTTAAAATCTTCTACAGGTATCTAACTAATACTTTCATCTGGTAAAAAATAAATTTGACTATTTAATGTATTTACAGTTTAATGAATGTGTATATAAATTAAATATATTTCATGTTAATGTGTATATTGGAAATATCATTGACATATCCTTTTTTTCTAAAATCCATTGTTTAAAAAGTTTTTCAACATCTTGAGATTGTATCTGTAAGTATACAAACATCACAACTGTTGTTGATTATACATCAAAGTAAAATAAATGAAATTAATGCCTAGAAAAATAGTACAATAATACAATGAGGAAATTACCTTATCTATAACGAGGTCAGTGATATTTAAACCTTTTAAAATATGAGAAATATCTAATAACCAAAGTTGTGCACTATTTTGAATGATCCATAAATTTATACTAATTGATCCTACTACATGATGAACATTATTATAATCACATCTAAAAGATAAAAGTATTGTTAATTTTTCATAATATAAAAATATTAATTTTGTAATATAAATTTGCTTGCTATATGATTAAATATCATGCAATTTAATAATTATAATTTCTCATGCTTATAATTTACCTATTTTGGAAACTTTTTGTAACTTTTTCTATATTCATATTCCATGGTATTGTAGTCCTCATTGCTAGATTTTCTGACTTTTGTGTATTCGAGTTTTTCATATTTTCAAGCATACGTAAAAGTCGTCTTTTATTTTTCTTGACATCTTCATCAAGTTTCTTCTTCAATTTGTCATTTTTTGCTTTTTCTTTGTTTGCTTTCTCTTCATGAACAAGATCTTGATAATAGCCATGTTCTTGAGATGGCAAATGTTTCCAAATATCTGTTATTTTACGAGCAACTTCTACTGCTGATAATTTAGGATTTTCTTTTATTACTAGAAAAAGTTATTATAATTATTATAATTACTTGTAGTATAAAATAATACAAATAAAGTACAAAGAATACGATATTATTAAAAATATGATATTTTATAAATAATATAAAAAGGAAAATGATGCAATATATTTACTCTCCGATCTGATGTCCTTTGCAAATTTTGTAAATGTTGTCTCTGCAGTGTAAGAATTATTACTTAATGATATATGGTTTGTACAATCGGTAAATGGTTTTATATCTGTACCTCCCTATTATCACATAAAAGTATATTTGTTGTAAAATGATACATATTTATTTTTTGTTGAATTAAGAAAAATAGATATACCTTTAAACCCTCTACATGTCCTTTACTCCATGTTTCCAATGAGTGCTTTTCTTTTACTAAGTTATTATATTTTTCATTATTTTGTATATCATGTATCTTTTCAATATGTGTATTTACATTACTTCTTTCATTTAATATAAGATCAAACTCAAAATCTTCACCTAAGTCCACTACAGGTAATTGACTAATACTTTCATTTGGAATATCAATTTGATTATCTAATGAATTTACAGTCTCCTGAACGTTACTTTTTTCATCAGTCGAATTCAAATCATTTAGTAATGAATCATTGGTATATATTGGATTGTTGCTAAAAATAAATATAATATTTAAATTTCTTTTTTAAACACATATTCTTTTAAAAATTATTTTCTATATAACATTTATACTAACATATAATCATGTTTAAGTTTATTATGATCTGTACACTTGGTATCTACATTATGTATACTTGAGTTATGTGAAGCTGATGTATTGTTTAAATAATTTGTGATAGCTTGTAATTCATCCTCAGAAATATTATTCTTCCCATCCGTACTTATTGAATTATTTAGCGTGTTTTCACAATGGGGTATTTCTTCAATAATATGCTGTTTCAATAACTCAGTTGTATTCTTATTAGATTTTTGTGGAACTAATACTCTGTTTATAGTTTTTTTAATTTCTTTTTTCATACTTTCAATTTCTTTTTCATCCATACTAGATAAAATTTTGCGTCTTTTACATACAGGAAATTCTGTCTTTGAAGTATCTTCGTTAGTTATCGATGAGTAATCTTGATCATAATTACTTATTTCATCAGAATTTTTTCTTTTCTGTTCCATCTTTTGTACACCATAAAAATTTGTTAAAAGTTGATTTATAGCATCAAGAATTATTTGCTAGAATATATATTTAAATTTTGGTATATATGTATCACAATATATAATTTATATCTTTTATGTAATCTGTAAATTATACCTGATTTTTTAAAAGTACTGCATCTTTATTAGGTTCTAAATTAACATCAACATCCATTGGATCCATCAAAATATGCACAAGAAATATTGGTTTTTTTTTTACTGACAGTTTGTGACTAAAATATTCTGAAAATATGTCATTCACTACCTAATAACAAAAGATAATACAAGATAACAAAAAATTTATTCAAACGCTCTCCTTTGAATAAAATATATTGTTTTTAAGCAATATTTTGTTTTATAGAGAAAATAATGTGTAGTAATGAAAACATTGTAATATAAAAGTCTATCAAAGCTTAATTAATCTTTGTACAATTAAAATCATACCTTTTCAATGTTTTTATATTTAATAGGACGATTATTGATAAAAATATAATGATGATTAGTTTGACAAATTTCGTTTATATCCTGTATCTCTTTATCAGGAATCATTAATTGTATTGTAGCCTAAAATATCATAAAACGTTTCATAAAATATTACTTATTATATTTCAAGTAATTATATTTATTGTATTTCAAATGACTATATACTTCCTTATTCTTGTAATATGAAATCATATTTTTATACCTCAGTTTCTTCATAAATAATCCACTTCATATTACATATGACTTTGCTCCCAAGAATATATTCTGCTGCTTCTTTGATACTATCTAGATTTGGTTTCATGAATACGACGTTATTATTTACTTTATAACTAATTCTCACTGTATAATTACATATTCCAAAGCTTTTAAGCAACGTTTCTATTAATTTAATATCTTGATTTGATTTTTTTTTGTCAGTAATTAATTTTCTTCTTACTGGTAATTGTTTAAACATTTGTTTGATTTGAACCGTTGTACCTAATACAAAAGACTAAATAAAGTAAAAAAAAGTTATTACATGATTATTAATATAAAATTTTTATACCTCTGGGTCTTGGATATAATTCTGATGTCATAATATTTCCATTGTTATCCATATTATACAATCTGCCTACCTCATCCTTATCTGTTTTTGTCATAATAACAACATCACTGATTCTACATAATGCATTTAATGCTTCACCTCGAAATCCATAAGTTTTTAGTATGCCTATATAAATAAGATAAAAAAGATAATATTATTAATAACTCAAATTATATAAAATAGCAATTAAGCTTTCTTATAATAATAATAAATATTACCTAAATCTGCAAAACTTGATATTTTGGAAGTACAGGAGGGTAAAGCCATATATGAGGCATCTATATTTGAAATACCATCCCCATCATCTTTTACTTCTATTAGCGATGTGCCATTATCAACCTAATAATAATTTAAAATATTATAACATACAATTAAAGTAGATATATAAAATTGATCCATTCTTTGTGACATAAATTTTAATTAATTATATTTATATATAAAATACATATATAAGTAAACAAAATGTATATAAAAAAATAGTATAAATTAAGTTTAAGTACGTACGAGATTAATTTCAATATTTTTTGCATTTGCATCAAAAGCATTCTCTACCAATTCTTTAACAGCACTATAAACGGATGTTATAATTTGTGTAGTAGTTACAAGTCTTATTGTATTTTCATCTAAGCTTGTGATCGACATTTTTGGACGACCTATTTTCCCGCTTAATTAAAATTTTGATATAGAATCAGTGTTGATCAAATAGGTAGGAAAGAAGTCACGCACGAGACAGTCGTGCATTTGTATAAGTTTTAATGATATAAATATATAAATAAATATATCGATAATAGTTTTTAAGATAATCAATTAAAATAACTTTGTAATATTATAGAAGGTATTTTTGAATGGAAAATGAAAAGAATAATAAAAGTTTTTGTCCATTGTACGACTTATTTTTCAAGTATACAAGCGATTATATCAAAATGTTTGACAAGTATTTGGGGATTTTGGATCGTTAAAGATGGCTATAATGATGTTCAAACAATTTGGCGGGAGAATAAATTTATTATCTAATTTAAAATATTTCACACATGTTTTACATTGCAAAAAACATACTTATGTGTTGTATATAATTTCTATAATAACATATATGGTGTAAAAATTGTACACTTGTTGGAGGAAATTAAAAAATGCTAAAAATTCGCGAACAAATGATTTATATGAATAATTAATACGGATCTTATATAGTTATATTTTATTCCAGATAGGAGTTTCTATGAAATCATCATTGAGAATCAGGTTTAGAAGATCGAAGCTTTTGTGGTTGCCATAGACAAGGGTTCGTGAACTCTACCTATGTACATATCGATTTTACTATTCATAGAAAACACTTGGAAATGGTCAATGGACTATTGCTTCTTATAGCAAGCAAATGCTTATGTCTTCCTTTACTTTCCTTCCTTTTTAAATTTATCTTAAACTTTATTGTGCAATAAAATGTTTCTTTGAGATATCTTACGTACGGATGATACAGGAAAAAAAAACAATAATGAATTAAAGCAAGGTATCTACATTTGTACAATTAAATTTTTTCATACGATATTTAAAAATTTTCTTTTCACATATTTAAAATCATTTAATTTTATCGATAATAGAAGAAATTCTATGAAAGTATTTGAAGGAAAATATTAACCGTATATATTAAATAAAAGTAAGAGTAAAATCACTTTATAAATTCACGAGAGTATAAGTTAAATCAAAAATAGATGTACCTTTTGTTAGACTGTAGATCGTAGTGACGATAAATCCATGGATTTCCACTCTGAATTTCAAAACGTGTATATCATCCACGTACCTATCGAGTGTTATCGACCTTTATCTAAATAAATTACACTGTACCGATGAACTGGTATGGTTCATACGATATACGATATACTTATACGTCAAGAATTCTTTTTTTTTATGCGTGTACAATCGTTAAATTATAAAACAAAAAAATAATTTGAAAGTAAAATGAATTTGACAATTTCTTGGAGTAAGATTATAATATCTAAAAAAAAAAAAAAAAAAAAAAAAAAAAAAGATAAGGGAATTGATCCAATTATATTTGATCATTTTCTCATACGTGTAATTAAAATGCGCGCCTTTATTCGAAGTTTAACTATTTATTATTAAACTATTATTTTCTAGAGAAAAAATATAAAAATTATTGAACAAATAGGTCAAAATTGATATAAAAAAAATTTTTCGAATAAATTACATTTAAACATAAATAAAACAAACTTTTCTTTTTTTATATAAATATACGTAAATCATATAGATATACATAACATCTATATGATCATTTAAACTAGGCAACGCAGGCTGTGTGCATCGCACGAAGTATATGTAGGCGTCTATATTTCAACTCTAACCACATCCTGTCTTGAATCAGTTCGACTGTTCTCGTTCGCTGCTCCAACTGTTCGATATATTCAGAACAGACTCCGAATAGGGTATGTTTTCTCATTTATGATTTCTTTTCCTTTTCTATCTTACTTTGCAAGATATTTTTATTATGCTAATAAAATATAAATATATTTTAATTATGCTAATTGATATTTGCTAACTCCACACGATAAGTAATTATTTCTTTCGAAATGTATATTTGTTAATTGAAGAAGTATATTTGTATAAAGATAAAATCGTTTCAAACTTCTAAAATATTTCTAATTTACATATCTTATACATTTTTTCGTATTAGCTCACTTTAAATATTTGTACATCGATAATTTATTTAATTAATTTCAAATTTCCGTGATGCATACATATATTTTTACAGGTCAAAGGCTACTCATAGATGTGTAAGTTCAGTTTTTAATTACAGTTATTAGTTTTTATTACAAGAACGATTTCGTTAGATATTTATTATACGTTAAAAATTCTATTATTTGAATTAATAGGGATACAAGATCGTTCTAATAAGGAAATTTTCGGATAATGGAATATAGACTTTTTTAAATCAATTGTTTTATATTTTGGGCCGCTCTGTGACGTTAATGTTATCGCATTCTCCTCATTCTGATATTTTATGCAATATCGCAATGTCGCTTTCTAATTTCTTAAGTATTTCTACTTTCGGTTTAATAGTTAGCACTACACATTTCGATGTCATTGTACTACATACCATCTGAACAATTTTGAATTAAATTTTATTTCTACTGTTGTGTTAAGGACAGGCGTCTGTTTACATTATTGTGATTAGAGATAGTGTATAGAGCGGATAATAGAATGTTCTGCTAATAGAATATTTGGACATTAGGATATTCAGATAATGTGTGTTCGTATAATGAAGGTTCTATATATTGGCTAAACGCAATAAAACTTTCATTTTTTTTTGTTAACAATCAAAAAGTATCGATTGTTCAAATATTTCGCCAAATAAATAATTTTTATTTTTGTAATATTCTGAATATATATTTAATTTGTTGACTAGGAAGATTTCTGATCGGTGAACATAAATTTCTGATATCTATTTTGATTACGATTGATTACAGTCTAATGAATGAAAACAAGAAACTGTGAATGCATTAATGATTTGTAAAATGAAGAATTGGGATATATAATGTTTTTTTGATAAAAGCGAAAAGAAACAAAAAATGATTTATTTATTATTTTTTAAGAGGTAAATGAAATACGTGACAATACGTACATTTTCTTCGATCAATAGATTTAAATGATCCAAAATCATAATTACTCTGCAGAGAATAATATTACTGCATAAATCTCGTTGTTTGCTTCTTAATTCCTCGACCTTGCAAGGATCACGATTAAAACGTACTTGGTCTAGAGTAATAAGATATCGAAAAATTCGATATGACTTTTAAAAAGTTATTTATTTCTTTTTCAAAAGTTATTTATATATAATTCACGTATAAATCGAACGTATTGTGAGATAGAAAAGATAAATGACAGAAAAAAATATAATCTAATTCGATAGAAGAAGAAAGGGAAAAGACAACTTTCCTTCGATTAAACCAACGATCGCGACTCAACGATCATGGTTGGAGCGTGAGCTAGTTCCGAAACGAAGTTTCGTGAGTGGAATAACGATCTAACGAAACGAGATGTACCCCGTATGCAACGTAGAAAAGAACATTTGCAGCGGGAAGCCTGCATCTCATCGCACGCTTCGGACGAAAGTGATTGTACACTCGCTATAAGCTATATAAAGACATATGTATATGTAGACGTGCGAGTTGTTTGCTTTTTCTGTCACGCTTCTTATGAGAGAAATACTTTATTCATATGTATTGTGCATTACTTGTAAGTACACATCGCACATGCACACGTAATGCGTTCTTGCGTGTACATAAATATGGATGCAACAAAAATGCTATTACTCCTTCTCGTGAAACATAAAATTTGTACTTTAGAATTTCTTAAATAACATACAAACGACATTGGTGTTATAATGACAATAAAAATGATCGCTTTAATTCCATTTCTTCGTGCTATTTTCAATATCTTGAATATAGATCCAATCGTAGATATTATAATTTATATTCATCATTAATTCAATTTCAAGTTTATTCGGTGCTGATATCACAGATATGATCCTGCTTACTTTTATTTCTGTAGAGTGTGAATTACGTAATTGTTGTTAGTTTCTAATCTTCTTATAATAATTCCTTTTTCCTTGCTTATTAAAACATTTATTTCAAAGTGCGATATATCGCTTCGTACGCTTTTTATCTACACGCTTTTTTTTGAAAAATGTTCAATAAACAAGTATAATTTCCAGAAAATCTTTTGTCGTTAAATTTCTTATCTTTTTCAAAGAAAAGAAATTTAAAAACTCTTTCGTTTTTATGATATCGATGATTTTATGACCTGTTTCGTAAATATTTTTACCCTAAGGATTATGCAGTATATTTGCTTCTGAAAGGAAGTTCGTTGAAGTGAAATAAAATATACAAAATTCCAATAATACCTACCTATATACAATTTTATCTAAGATCAGCATATGAAGTTAAATAAGAGTTTAAATAAGTTCGTGACACGAACCAATTGATGAATGCACGTTACTATTTCCCAAGGTCTTAATACCGGTATTTTGCGCAGTAATTTTTATCAATCGTTATTTTCGAAGCTGAAATAATGTCGAAATTCAATAATATATCGTTTGTCGATATATTATTGAAAATCGAAATAAATATCAGTATTTTTTCAGTTTTTCTACCGTAGACACGATAGCTTAAAATTAAGATATGATTTTGTTTCTGTATATAATAAACATATATTTAACAAAAATGCTAATATATAAAATATATATTTTAATAGCAAAACTGACATAATAAATTTATGTTTGTTAGTCCTAAGTATTAATATATTGTTATGTTACGACATCGTCAGATAAATTATATCTTAATAGTGTGATAGTACCTATCATATTTTAATTATACCTTAATCTAAATGATTATTTTATTTAAAAAATGAAAACAATCTTTTGATACTAACTTATGTTGATGACATTTCTAAACCACTTTAGCTATCGAATGCAATTTTTAAAAACTTTTTCTTTTTTTATCCAAAAATGTTAAAATGTTCTTTTTAAAATATCCTCACGGTAAACTGAAAGGAAAGAATTATTCCTAATGATAATGGCAAAGAACAGGACCAAATGTTTTCAAGCGTTAATAATTATTTGGCTAGGTTCTTTAGTGAATTTTTCTTGAATCTTCTTTTAATTTTTCTCTGATTTGCTCCGATTTCTAATTTTATTTTTGCTTACCATGATTTGTATCTTGCTTTCTGTTTTTTACTGAGGTCTGATAATGAGATTCAATTATGGTCTTGATAAAGAATATCTTAAGATCGTGAAGTGCCTGGTTAGAAATATTTTATGGAGCATTTGTCATAACTCGCAGGGATTTCGACTGGAAGAATCAACTCTAGGATTTGAAGGATCAATTACAAATTCAATTCCATAATATCATTAATCTGAAAATATTTATCTACAAGATATAATTTGAGTAATAAGTATAAATTGATCGAAGAGATTCGTTTTAATTTTGTATAATAATTCGTTATGCCACACATTATAAAAGACTTGCTGAACATCTAAAAATACAACGATACATATTTTTCTCCCTTTCAGGTATTTCAAGAGGAAATTAAAAATTTTATGACACTAGTGTGTAATATATGGTTTTTTTTCTCTAATTGATGATCAGGGATTAAATTGGCCATAAAACTGCTGACTTTAATCCTTTTAAACAATAGTTTTTCAAATATTTTCAACATTATAGGCAGTAAGCTTATTATTTGGTACGAATTTATCGAGTTTAAGAATCATAATTATTTGAACTAATTTCCATTGTATAGAATAGTAATATAGTCGTGTTATGCTATCATAAATAGTTGTTAATAGTATTAAGGCTTTCCTGGGAAGATGCTTCAAAATTTTCCGTATTATTAATTTGTAACCAGATGCTTTATATAGCTCGATGTCAAATATTTCTTTTTTTATTTCAACTGATGAGAAGGCTTTCAGCGACAATATCAGTTGAGAAGAACTACCAAAAAGGCCTTACTACAGCTTGGTTAGCTGAATGAAGTGATGTTATGAACTGAAAGTGGTGCAAATACTTTTGCAAAGTATTTTGCAAAGACAACGAGTTTTTTAATCAATTTTTGCCTAATTGCCATCATTTTTTCTTATTGGGAAAATTGATTTTGTTGATCTTTTGAATCACTTTGTGCTCTTCCAAATTGTGTGATCATCAGATTAATTGTTAGATCGACAGACTAGTGATATGATGCCTAAAGGATTCATTTCGTGAAATTTGTATAGCTTTATGAAGTTTATGGATTAATTTATTATTTTTGTTTCGGTTTAGATATAACTTTATTAATATAATACTAATAACAAAATAATAACAATTTTAAATCTTTTCTTACAAATATCATGAAACTTGTAATAAAAAAGGATAAGAAAATGAATAACAAGCACATTGTTATTTTCGTACATTTTTTACGGTATTTTATGATTTACGTATATTTTATAGTATTTTATGTTTAGGTAAAAGTCTCTGCTATTTCTGATCTCTTGAATACTTTAAAACATTGTATTTGCACGCCATTATATATCTTGTATAATTCAAAACTGCTTATTTTTCATTATGATGAAGGCATTATTACGTTATACACACGGAAATTCAGTAATATAATATACGATACATTTCTTTTTAATGATAATTCAATTAATTTCAAAAAATATAATTCACAATTTCTTTGGAAACAAACAAAGTTATTCATTTTTTAGATTTTACTTAGTTTTAGATTATCAGTTACGATTAACGCGTGATTTATTTTTATAATATGAAATTAAATTTGAAGAATAACTCCTAAGTTATTATATCGATATCGAAACGAATGAAGTCAAGTATTATCTCAACTATCAATCTCTCCACTAATTTAGGATTAAGTTATCAAGATTCGAATTTGATTATTATTATATTTCAAAATCAAAAGTTCTTCTTTTGATATCGATTTAGACGGGCATGTAGAAACTATTGCTTTCGAGATACAAGTTGATTTTGATCATACACGGAAGTGGTGTCAGCAACTATTCACAATCTAGCATAGATGATATATGATATATCATGTGTATAGCACATGGCAGAAAGGGTTATAGTTCAATGTCTATAGTAGACATGCCAATAGTATGTACATCTGCGATTATTAATTTATTTGTTAAAAAATAAATGTTTTCCAATGTAAAAATTTCCAGAGTAAATGGAAAGATTTAATTTCATTAAAAGAGAGAAATATAAATAGATATTAAATATCTATTATGTGAAATTATTATAATACTTTATAATTGTTTATTACTATAAACAATTTAATTTTGAGGGTATCATTTATCTCTCTCTTTCTCTCTTTCTCTCTCTCTCTCTCTCTCTCTCTCTCTTTCTCTCTCTCTCTCTTTCTCTCTCTCTCTCTCTCTTTCACAGATAAAGTTATTAATTATAAATAATTCATTAATTATAAATAACCATAACAATAAAGAACGATTTATTTTTATTAGATAAGCGTCATTAGATACAGACATTCATTATATACAGACATTAATGACACATTTTTATTTAGTATTGTGGAATAAAATCGAAAAAATAACATAAGATGCAGAAAGAAAAATTTAACTATATGAAGAAAGACCACTTCATCATAATACATTCATGTCTGCAGTATACATACTATTCATATATCACTCGCAATATCGTACGATTGTATATTCCTATAGTATGGAAAAGAAGAAGAAGAGAGAGAGAGGGAGAGAGGGGAGAAAGAGAAAGAGAGAGAGAGAAAGAAAAAGCAAGGGAGAAAGAAAGTAAGAGAGATAGACAAAAAGAAAGAGAGAGAGAGAGAGAGGGAGGGAGGGGAGAAAGAGAAAGAGAGAGAGAGAAAGAAAAAGCAAGGGAGAAAGAAAGTAAGAGAGATAGACAAAAAGAAAGAGAGAGAGAGAAAGAAAAAGTAAGGGAGAAAGAAAGTAAGAGAAATGGACAAAGAGAGAGAGAGAAAGAAGTATTATTGGCAAGAATCTTAAAATACGAGATCGTTGCTTTTGTAGTGATCGAAGAAGCATTATACCCAAGCAGTCAGCTTAGTTGCTATCTAAACGCGAACGGTATTAGTTGCGATTCTTCACGCTTCCCACATTGATTTTCTTTCCGCGGCGATTACTGATCAACGTCATTATCAACAATTCAAAATAAGAAGCCAAATTTAAAATAGGATTTGTTTTTTACAACCGAGTAAGTTTTTAATTTTAAATTTTATTTTTTGTTTATTTTTCTTTTTTAGTTAGTGATCTCGCACGACTAGTAAAATTCATGTAAGTAAAAATACAATAAACACAATTGATCGATAAAGTTTCATGGTATTTACCTACACATAAAATATTTATACAAAAATTATTTTATCGAATTTTTAATTTTTCTCTTTGTATTTTATCTTTTCCTAAAAATCAAATTGTATGTTTTTTATCGATTTATTATCTTAATCATTTTTTTATTTATATAATTCTTTCGCACTATCATATTATATCTATAATGATTTAAAGTCAATATACATGCGTTATAATCTTTTTTACACGAATTTTATTTCTGAATTTAAGCGATCCATTATTCGTGATATTGATAAGATATAAAATAATAATAGATTATTTACTGTCTTAATGTATGGTATCGTATTTGCTATTTTGTCACGTACACGTAATGTTTCATTTTTATTATCTACTGTTGAACCAAAAATGCTGTTAGAACGTGCTATTAGCGTGCTTAATATTACTTATTCTCCTTTTTTAATATTAGTACTCTATCTTTTTGTTAACCTATGGTCTGTCATTATTCGTTCTATATTTCATATATGTCATTGCTATCGGTTATATAAAGAAACAAATGAATGCAAATAAGTATGTTATTTCATATATAATTATTTTTACCTCATGAAGAGAAGAATTATTTTTAATATGTACTTGTAGGAATATTTAACTCAAAGAACTACTTTTACTATAAGAGAAAATTAATCATCTATTAAAAAAAAAAAAAAGATTAGCATTCAATAAATAAGGACATATAAGAAAATATGAAAACTATAATATTCTTGCGGAGATACATAGAAAAGTTATTTTAAATGCTTTTGAATTTTCATCCGTACGATATTTATATTCGTTAATATTTTTATTGCGCCTAAATAAAGAAATAAGTTTTCATAGAAGGAATAATAATTGTATATAATTATATAAATAAACTGGATCTTATTTATTGCTAAAAATTTGAATAATCAAAAATAAGTCAAAACGAATTAGAACACTAAACTGTGAAGAAAATCAATATTGAGAAGAAAAAAAATCTTTTTGCATTTTTTCTTTCTTTCTATTGTTGATAATGTATATTTCGTAAGCTTTCGTATATGTATATACATACGAAGTAAGTGAGTTAACAAGGTATACGTATTTCGGTAATACTGATAGTATTTCGCAACAGTGAAATTGAAAGCCTACTACTCTGTGCACAGTCTTCATCGGAATAATTTTATATAACGTCACCGTTTACTCCACCGATGCTTTCGATGCTAAATCAAATGCTTAAGGATTTATATCTTTTCTTGGACGAAACGAACAAAATCGGAACTTTCACAATTTCATATTCCATATTCTTAAGCAAATACACGATGTAGACATAGTTAAAATCGGAATAGAATGAGAATGAAAAATGTTTATATAACTATTTAATTTAGTCGTAAATCAAGAAAATTGTTTCAATATACTCGAAATAAACGATCCGAACATAACTTCGACAAATCAAAGATCACTCCTTTCCTTTCTTTCTTTTAACTGTTCTTATACATTTTGTAGCTTTCTCCTTTTTTTTTTTTTTTTTTTTTAAATAGTTCTCTTGATTGAATAGTTTCTTCGATCTTGCAAACTAATAATTTTATTACAAATAAAATAATAATTTAAAAGAGATTTAGTTAAAAATTACAATTAATTTAAATTATTTATTAGTTTCATTAATTTTATTCTTCTCTTATATTTTTCACTTATTAGATTGTGAATCGAGAGAAAAATTTAATACAAACTAGGAACTAAATAGAATTTAAGATTCATCAAAATCAATCGCCGGAAACCAGGATTCACCAAAGATTGCAAAAACTAAATTCGCAGCAATTTAAGGATCTAAGCAGTGAGTTGAGAAGAATCTGACGAAAATTACGAACGAAATAGCATCTAAGATTCACTAAGGATCAATTGTATAAGCATCAATCAATGATTGCGATAAATAAATTCGCCCAAACCTAAGATTCACCAAAATCTAAATAATTAATTGTATAATCACAATTGTAAACATTCTTGTTGACAATAGTAAACTGTAGTATTTAGTGCAATAAACTCTAAGTTTAGCGCCTTTGTATTAAAATTTGTCGAAGGATAAAGTACTACTTGCACACGTTACAAAAAAATATATAGTACGCATGAAAACATTAGTCGAAATATACTTTTGATGTACAAACTACATAACAATACAAAGAACATGTTTCTTACATTACGAAATTCATATTTCTTGAATAATTATTTTTTTAGATTACTATTATAGCAGATATGGCTCAAGTGTATACAGGTGCATTGGTCATAGTGGATGTGCTCCTGATGCTCTTGAAAATTCTTTATTGCATCGGTGAAGCTATATATAAATTGTTCGTACCTACGAAAGAGAAAGACGTCACAGGTGAAATTGTTTTGGTAAGTAGCAAAAATTCTTGTATCGATTTATATCGAAAAGATGTTTGTATAAGAAAAATATTTTTATAACAGATTACTGGGACTGGTCATGGAATTGGAAAGGAACTTGCTCTTAAATACGCCTCTTTGGGAGCTACAGTAGTGTGTTGGGATCTGAATCAAGAAATGAATCAAGAGACAGTAGCAGAAATTAAAAAAATGGGTGGAACATCTGCTTATGCTTACAAGTATGCAAATTGTTTCAAATTAAATAAAATTATTTGAAAAATAATCTTTGTATACTCTTATCTTTTTGTATATTATAATCTTGTATAATCTTTGTATATTATTACGATTACAACATCTATTTTCTTTTTTTTCTGCAGGTGCGACGTCACGGATAGAGAAGAAGTATTAAAAGTCGCCGAAAGGGTTAAACAAGAAGTAGGAAATGTTACAATACTAATTAACAATGCCGGTATAATGCCTTGCCATTCATTTTTGGATTATACACCGGAAGAAATTAGAAAAATATTTGACGTCAATGTCTTGGCTCATTTTTGGGTAAATTCTTAATATTTCGATCGATTCGAAATATCAATTGAAATTATACATTTCATTCGTTTTTCAGGTATTGCAAGCCTTTTTACCAAGCATGATTACAAAAAATCATGGTCATATAGTGGCACTTTCCTCGATGGCAGGTATAATTGGACTGACTAACTTGGTACCATATTGTGCATCAAAATTTGCAGTTCGAGGTAACACGAGAGAATCGAATATCTACAAAAATGAGGATTTATTGTGATAATAGATACATTAAATTTTATTTCATATTGTGCAGGTTTTATGGAAGCTCTCAGCGAAGAGCTTCGAGAATACTCTAAAGGAAAGAACTTGAACATAAACTTTACAACTATTTATCCGTACATGGTGGACACTGGTCTCTGTAAGAAACCTAAAATAAAGTAAGAAATTGTAATAAATAATAACTCGAAAAAGATTGACATATAAAAAATAATATCATATAATATTTATATCATATTATAAAATTTATATCTTATTATCTTCACATGCAGATTGGATTGTTGGACTCAGGGCGGTAGGTTATATCAATTTATGGAATAGATTTTATTATTTAAAGTAGACATTAATGAATGAAATTGTTTTCAGGGTACTTAACATTTCTTATGCTTTGCCGATTTTGCAGGTTCTCGAACATCTTGGCGATGCTTCCACCGAAAGAGGTTGCTAATCTAATAGTAAAAGCACAAAGAAAGAACTATTCAAACATATCCATTCCTAGAGTCTTGCTCTCATTAAACACAACGTTTAGGTAAAGAATATTATATATAGCATGTGAAAATGTAAATTCTAACAATTATTTAAATCATATTTATTTTTTATTGCAGAAATTTTCCTGAAAAATCATTACATCATCTAATAGACTTCATTGATAGTGGTGTAGAAGTACCAAATTAATGGAATGTTGATAATTATAATGAATTTTTCCTATGAGAAAATTATTCATTATGTTATTAGATTATATATATTGCGTGCAGTGTTTATTGTACATACAGCTTTTATATAATATATAAATGTATCAATCAAATGATTTTTAAGTCGGCACTATTACGAGAAAAAAATCTACATATTATTAAGTACTAATCTGAAAATTTTATAAAAGCGAGGTCCTAATTATTGTCATATAAGTTAGAAATAAGTATATAAGCTTATAATGTGCCAGGACAAAATAATGTGTACATTATGATTATTTTAATACATGTATTTTCGTGTATATGTACTGTTTGCTATTGTATAAGAAAATATACTGTGCTCTATTCTATTTGCTATAACTAATTATTATGAAACTGTAACAATTATAAAATGTATATTTTGTGTTGAAGTTTGTTGATTAAAAATAAGTCTACAACTTATTCGTGAATATGGATTACATATTATAATAAGATACTTCAAATAAATTAATTAATCTCTACATTTCATATAAAAATGTAAAGATCTGCTGAACATTGCTTGAGAGATACCACTTTCAAAGTTTATCTATAATTGTATTTACAAATGCCATCTGTTTTATCAATGAGAGAAAGTGAGAACTTCCGTCTTAAAAGTGGCTAAAACATTAATTAAAACAAGATAAACACTTATTAAAATAATTAATTTAGATAAAAAACATTAATTTAATATATTTTTAAAAATTTAAATTCTTCTGTTTCACTTTCAATGTTGAACATTCCACTTATGGAGGCTGGCAATATAGTATTACATATATGTGTATACCACAGAAAAGCTATCATTGCTATCACAAACAAACCTACATACTGCAAAATAACAGCAAAAGAAAAACATTGAATTTAATAGATCTTACCATAATTAAAGATCTAAATAGAATCACTTTTTAAATTATCATTTAGTTCTGAGGCGATTATAGTTATAAATTATTTGCAATGTCCAGCTTTAATAGAACACATCACCAGTCTATAACAATATCACAAATCGAGGACAGTTTCAAGCAATAATCAATGAAATACTGAATTACAAAATTCTACTCAAAACTCCAAATCATGTAGAAAACACAATAAATTATCTCATTATACAAATCATTGAGGAAACAGCTTGGACACCTACCAATACAATCGAAAAGAGAAAATCCAATTATTTCTATCCAGACCATATTTTAGAAAAAGTAAAATAAAAAAGAAAATTACAAGCACAGTGGCAAAAACATAAAATAACTTATAATAAATATCAGCTGGATAAAGTCACCAAAGATATTAAATAACATACAGGAACATTGCACTAAAGAAATGAATAAATATCTCTCCTGATGTCAAATGAAAATACACACTTCGTTTGGAAAACATCGGAAAGATGAAACCAATAATGTCAACACTAGCAATAAGAAAACCAAATGGATCCTCAATTAAAACTTAATTGGAAGAAGATACAACATTTGTAAAATATTTCTATCAAATCTTTTACTGACATATTACCACATTGAGATATGCAATAACAGACAAGATCACTCAAAAAATAAACAAAAACAGTAAAATATATAACATTATAAAATACAAACAACAATTTGTCTCAAAAATCAAAACAAACAAAACTTCTAGGTTTGATTTAATCAGTGGAAAAATAAAGAATGTAATATTGATAAAGATATATCAAATGCTATTTAAAGATAATGTAATACTCAGTTATGGAAAAGAAATTGCTGTTTAAATTGTGCCATACAGCTTTATTAATACAGTAATAAATCATTTGCCAAATTTCTGTATATCCCAGCAAGTTAAATGCAGCACAAGTTTGAAGATCTTGTGTTCCATTTCAGAACAGTTTTTATTATTTCATTCAATACTACTATTATTATTATTATTATATACAAAAAATCTCTGCATTAAAACTTTTTTTAGTTTTGTTTTATTTATTCTGCTATCATTGCTTATTGTTAAAGTATTCGATTAATCATCATCAAAAATTAAAAGTCAATAAATTGTACATATTTTTAGAAATAGATCTTTGTTTATTTTTTTAGATAGATAAAACAATAAGCTTACCAGCTTCTTTGAAAGATTGAAAATATTTGTATCAATATGCAATCATTTACCATAGTACATTCCACTATTCTTTACATTCTTTCTTATTTGAGATATTTTTTTCTATTCAATGCTTCCTTTTCTTATGGATAATTACTAAAGATCTCTTCTGATAATCTTCGACAAGAGCAACGATTCTTGTCCTTTGTATACCAAAGAAATATGCTTATAAAATAAAGATTCATGATCTTCATCTTCTGTAGTTTGTACTTACAAATGTAAACAAAATTGCAAAAAAAAAAACTACGAAAAACGAGCTAACATTGTAAAAAAAACTTATTTTATTGTCAATAACGGAATAACTTTAACATACCTCTTTGTAAATTCCTTCTGAATCACTTTCATCAAACAGTACAAAATCATTTTTCATAACAATTTACCAGACTCTCATGATGTTGATAATGTTTTTACAGATTATTTCTTCCATAGCTGCAAATATGAAATATATTTCGTCAGAAAATGTTTCTGTTAAAGAAACCTCCTGCCTGCGGCAAAATGTTAAAATATTTGAAGGCATTTGTTAATTCACCTTTTTTTCGCGAACGTTCAAGCTCGTCGCCTATTTCTAATTGTTCTTTATATTCTACAGATAGAATCAGTAGATTCTCCATCTTAAAAACCGTTAGCACAGATCTTTCGTACAAGTAACAACAAAGTTACTCTATATTTACGTCATTTGCGTTGAAAGACACGAATTATATCTTATAATACATTATGACTTCTTTAATCCTTAGGACCTTTACACACACTTTCTGTAACAACACAGTAATCATAAATATGTAAGATATAAGGAAATCCACAATCGAAGTCGACTATTCCTCCTTATATTTTTCAATGTAAGTTGCAAGACGAACCGTAAAAAAATTCATATGGATGACTATTTACGTCTTATGTCCATATGCTTTCTCTTTATATTTAAAGTCGATATTTGAAATTTTATCAATACAACTCGATGTCAAGGACATTATGTTTTCCATTTTTTAAAATGAACAATCATAACAGATACTACTTGTTTTGCTTATTTGTTTGAAAAAAATGCCGAACAATAATAAAATATATCATATATAGAGATTATAAATGACATTTATTGCTTTGACGATTTTGTAGTAAAAACATACGTTTACTTATAAAAACTAGTTTACATTCTAGATTATGAAATATTAACATATATAATATTGCAAATATATTGTTATCATTGTATACTTTCACTAAAAGATAAATGAATACAAAAACGAAAATGAAGCATTCAATACATAAGAAATATATTTTTGAACAATTTCTTCAACAATGATTGTGATTGGTCGAATATAATAGTTGTACGTGATGGCGCTTACGTATTACGCCTTACCTTACATATTATATCTTACGTCGATACGTATGTAAAGGTTTAACTTGCTAAGACCATAAGCCATCGCAGACAAAATTTTCTAAGAATTTTGCTCGTTAAAATGCAGTTAGAATTTTGCAAGTTAAAATGTAAAACGTGTAATTTATGACATACAATTAGTCTAAAATGTAAAATTCAACCAATAGCAAAAGCGAAAAAATTTCCTCCTATTTATAAAAATTTAATCTAAAAATATTAATGTAATTTACCATATGTAATTTACCAAATAATAAATAAGATTCTCTTTTATAATTTACTAAAAATCTTGTATAGAATTGCGAATTTTACATTGATATAAAATCAACGTAAATTTCAATATATGAATATATGAATTATTTACATTTAACAAAAGGAAATATCTCATGCCATAAAACGAATTATGTTTAATTAGATATTATATTTATATTTCTTTTCTTAATAAAGCTTTATTTTCAAAATTATTAAATATATTACAATATTGATTATGATCATTTATTTTTATAAGATATATACCATAAACATTAACTTTTAACTAAAGCGCGTACTTTGTGATAACTTATAATTGTTTGTTAAGAAGACGTTTATCATAAAAATTTCGTCCTTATGAAATTTGTTGACATTACATTTTAAGTTTTATGGACAAGAGTAAAGGGATTACTCGATTATAATTGGTCGATTTCCTATCCTTATGCTTTACGGAATTTTATAAATATGATCTTAAGCGGCGTTTCATTTGGCGAAATAAAATCGATGATTTAAATTTTGTCCGTGGTAGATTTGAAACTGATATGGAAAAATAAGAAATATATATATATATGTATGTATGTATATATTATTAATATATATATGTTATATAAATAATACATTAATATATATTAACATACAATATTATTAAAAATATATATATATATAAGTTTTGATTCTAACTTGTAAAGTTAAAAGAAGACATATACATTAGTTAATTAGTCGAAAATTGAAATTAAACATAAAAAACAAACTATTAATATATAAAATCGTAATTAAACCTATTTGGACTTATGGCATTCAATTATAGGGTGTAGCAATAAAAAGTCATTACTCCTAACAATAGTTAATGCACCGTGGTGAAGAAATGAAGAGATACGCAAAGATCTACATGCCCACTGTACAAATGGAAATAATATGTCACATACACATGCACGCACGTACATATTATATAATATGATTTTATGAAAGATATAAATCAAAAACATCAAGCCATTCGAATTCGCAGACAAATAGTCTGCTCACTAACAGCATTGATAGAAAACTACGAAAAGAACATTCGCAAATTGCAAATATAAACATGTTCTATAAAACATTTCCTTTAAAATAGCTATTTCAATGGAAATAGGGACTACATTTTAGTCTAAATTAAAACAGAACAATTTATCGAATGTTTCATCCGGACGAATTGCAAGAGATGATACAAGAAAAAAAGCACATATTTATGGTAATGCTTATTTCTAATAATTTTTAATATTCGTATAAGAGAATAAACGAAAATTGACAAGTAAACATAAATTATGTATAAAAATATAAAACTAAGCAGTAAACAAATTGATAATATTGAATATTTTCGTTGCTTTCTGGAATGACTGCGAACAACCAGTCATGTTTAAGCATTCCGAGGTTAAAGAAAATGATTGGATGAGATTGGATATTTTATAAAGCTTGTTTCTTTTATTGTCACATTTGTATGAAAGAAGCTATTTCACGAAATTTTTATGTTTTAAGGTGGCAACACTTATAGCTGATAAATCTTGATTATTTTATTCTATGGTTTTCCGTTAATTCTGCGGTACGGAATCTTTTTTTTTGAAGGTGCGTTTTCCGGTTTTGTTTTCTGTCACGCTACGAACAGTTCGATATTAAAGTAACAATGTGATACTTAACAATATCAAAGATGGCTTTATGAGTATATTTTATATGGTTATATCAAATTATGCTACATTTAATGAAAATTAATTTCTTCTGAAAAATGTAAGTTAATCGTTCTTTTAGACATTCAAATTTATGTTTCTTTCAGTTCAGAATTTCAAGAAATCTTTCTTTAATTATGAACTATTCTTTTAAGATTTTAGTTTTAACAAATTTGTATAACATGTATATAAAAATAATCATAATTTTTAATATTTCTTACAAATATATTTCATTAAGGTATAAGTACATCAGTATGATTTTATGGATTTATGCTTGTGTTACCTGATGTAACTAACAATGGACTTGGCTTTGACTGCAGTAATAATTCATTTCTATAGTCAATATATTAATAATGCAAGCATCATGGAAACGTCAAACATTCACAAGGGATATTTATATTTCTGGAGCACCGTGGAACACAGTGGTAATAAAAAATATAATGTATTTTATAGTTTCTCTTTCTGGTAAAATAAAATTATGAAAGTAAGAAAATAATAGATCTTTTTATCTACAGGGTCTGGAGAATATACCTGATGAATAAAAAGTACAAAACCTATAAGCAAATGCTTATTGAGATTTTAGGATTTTAGACTCGATATATAAAGTAAGATACACCAATATCGCTAATACTATTTAAATGTATTCACAACTGATCACTTATCATCATTTCATACAGTTGCAATATGTACTAATGTACTTTTGAAATGTATCGCTGGTACGAAATATCTTCGAACATTTTGTATCTTTTAGCAAACGTATGATGTGTACCCGGTATTGTTTCCAGAATTCAACTCACCTTATATCAACATGCAATATTGATCAGATATTGTATACATATTCATATATTTATGATTATCAGTATGATAGCATGCATTACCATCTGTTTAATTCATATATATTACCAACATTAAGGTATACAAAATATAATCTTTAAAACGTATTTATCAAATTTACAAAATGACAAAATGATTGAATTCATACTATATAATTCCACATTATGAGTCTTGCTCATCTATAAATAACACATACTTTAATCTTTAGAATATCATCATTAATAAACGATATTAGTGGACTGTATGGAAATATGTAGTAACTTAAATACTCATGTGCAATTTTTTTACTATGTTAGTTACTTTTGTAATACTAATATATTAATAATCTTTACAATATAAAATAATGCTTTTTACTTAAACCCAATACACACGCGTGCAAAAATAGTGCAATTATTTTATTACTTTTTCTTTTGTTACTCTTTCATATATTTTTATTCTAAGCGAGATTGGATCAAATATTGCTTATAAGTTTTTTGTTCTCGCAAAGTAAAGTATATACGATGTTATTTGTGAGATTTAATCGAGCGAGCACTTCATGATAGTAACCAGATATCGTAACGATAGAAGTTTGTCAGCAGCACACGTGTAAGACTATTTTTGAAATTGACGTCATTTGTTGCTATTAAACGAAAAAAGAATGAGCAAAGAAGGAGCGTGTGTTTGCATTTGATCATTTCTCGAGTACTTATAAATTTCTCTTTGAATCTCATATGTATCACGTATAGAATCGAATATAAAATTATCAAATGGGTCACATCGATAATAACTTCATACCATGTTTCGAGTAAAACAGACATAATAATAATAATAGTAATAGTAATAATAATTCTTAAAACAATGCATTACGACATTAATACGAATTAGTTATAGCTAATATACGCGAAATATATTCTTCGCTTATCAAAAGAAATATGTTTCCAAAGATTTCTTTCTATTATTCATTTGTCTTCGAACGAATCTATGTGTATTTACATTAGTGTGTTTCGACATCTTTCGTACTAGTGATTCATAGCCAATGTACCGACTGGGACTAACTGCTTTTATCTGTAAGTATTGTAAATTTTTATTGATAGTTTGATACGATAGTATGAGAATAGAAGAGAAAGAAATGGAAGAACTCGAGCATTTTTGATAGATATTTATCCACGTTCACGATCGCGAATAGGTTATTTAAAAATATTGATCGATTTAATAATCACACGTATAATTTGAAAAATTTATTAACTTATTTCTTGTTATCTTTATTCGATTTTTATACGTGTAGATGAGTTAACAAGGGACTCTACAAATCGCATACGTCAAATTAAAGTTATTAGATCCAACACTTTCATATACGACGAGTTTGCACAAGTCTCGAGTTAATATAGTATCTCGAATAGAACCTCAAAACTTGATATAGGAGTTGAAGTTAATTCTACCGTTGGGAATCGGTTCAAACTGAGTTTCCGGCCATCATTTTCTACTGCGCCATCGCGACCCGACATCGCTAATATCAAATTTGTCCGAATACGTGCCGTATGTGTGTACTGCACGTGTGTGTGTGTTTTTGTCTTATCAAGTTGTACCTATCTTTCCTTATGCGTCACAATCCTGAAAGGATTTATTCGTTGCTTTTGATACGTAGGTAATAACAAAACTAACGTAACGGAATTAATTACGTACTTGTATCGTATAGAAAATAATTTGCAGTTTCTCGGATTGTTTTCTTCCTTTTCTACGTGTAATTTTTGCCTACTATTTCGTTATATTGTTCGCTGCCACGTTCCTCCTCTCCTTCTTCATTTTCTATCAAATAAAGTATGTACTACAGTCGATATATACGAGCAAATGAAAAGTTTTTCTTCTTCTCGATAAAATGATCATCGATGAATCGATGACTTTAACATCTATTTTTGATTATTTTTTATTTCAACGTTCTTCCTTTGTTACGAATTCATTTCGTTTGTTGCTTGCACATATCTACTAACATCTAGAAAGATAGTTTTTTTGATAAGAGAGAGAAAGAAAGAAACAGAAAAAGAGAGAGAACGAGATACAGAGTAGTTTCAAAGGGTAACCGAATATAAAATGATCGAGGTAAAAATTCTCTTTTGCGTATGCGGCGTCTTTTGTTTTCAACATCTCTTATATTTTTGACCCTTAGAACTCTCGGTGATGAATTTAGTCGTGTTTATGCAAATATGCGATGGAACATCTCACGAGTGTGTACCAAATGTATACATACATCCATACATGCATATATACATATCATATATATATATACATACATATATTTCCGACCGTTCTTACACAACACGATTGAATGCAGTCTTCTTTTACATATACACGTATACGTAGTAGATATTTTTTTATTCAAGTTCAATTAACCGCACGTAAATCTTTGCAGAGTTTAAAAATAAAAATTAAATAAAACAGTCGCGTCGAGAACACGCGTATCTACTATGTGACTATGTTTAAAACAATACAAGCGAGATATAAATACATTCGATATACGTACATCGGAATATAATGAAAAATATTACAAAATGTACAGTAATTTTGTAACTTGTTACACAATTACATTAGTAAATCGTATGTGCATTCAGCTTGATACACGTAAGTACATACGTGTATGTACGTATATATGAGAACGATTCTTCGAGTAGAATTTTTGAAATCGTGTAACGCTTAAATTGGAAGTAATAGTTTTGATATGCCTTCTAGTTCCGTTCCAGTTTTTAAGACTTCGTTCTTCTTCTTTTTTTTCCTCGTATCTCTGGCTTGCTTCTGTTTCTTTCAATCTTTTTCATCGAGCATGTACATCGAGCCGGATATATCGCCATTGCCCGACGAAAATTCAAATACAACGCAGGTACGGTGGACCAACGCTTAAAGAAAAAGTTCCAGGTGCCCTCGTCGAGGGAATCTTTTGTTTTCGCGCCATTATGACTCTCAACCCTCGGAAGTATACGATCAGCCCCAAGCAGAGATGCAGATAGCTTACAATGGTGCGAGGAACGGGGCGAAAGGCAGGCCTTTGAACTACGGGTATGAAAAGAGCACTGTGGACTATATTTTCTTATTTTCCTTTTTTTCTCTTGCACTTTTTTCCAACAGAAAACGTTCAACGCCGGTAAAACGTTAATAACAATAGAGGACATATAATCCGGGTAAATCTGGGATAACGAAAGGATTCCGTTTGTTCCCCGACAAATAGTTTTACGAGTAATTTGATTTCAATTTTTCAGTCTGTACACACACACACGCGCACATACTCAATCGATAAATACATACATATATGTATATATATTTGTGTGGTATACTGTTATGCTTTTTTATTTCTCTTCTTTTCATTTCGAACGGATAAATTCAATGTTTGCTTCGAGACCGACGCGAGTATGGAAATTGAATTGATTCGATATTTTATAACGCTATAACGTTAAAGACAAAGCCGACCCAATTTTTTTATTTTCTTCACGCAAATACATCATCGCGTTCTCTTCGCATGTTTGTTAAAACTGTTCTCTTAAACGTCGTCCTCGGTATCGATGGTCGATTCGTGGAATTTCTGCAATATGCGCGGCACTGAACGCGATGGCGATGTAATTAAATAATAATTAAGGCAGCGTGGCGCAGTGAGAATATTTAACCCATTAGGGGAAGAGAGATCCTTTTTTTCGTTGCTTTAATGTACGATCTCTTAGGAAGAGAGAACTATCGATCCATACGTTTGGCCCTCTGCACGTTGTATCTGAGCTCTTTTCCCTTCTCCTTCCTGCGAATCCACAACGTTCTTTACTTTGAAAAATGTGTATCGACCGTGACTGTCATATATATTCCTAACATATTTTGTAATTATTATTTTATTAATCTTACGTGTTTCTATTTCTTACGTTATATTTCTGTTATCTTATGTAAATGATTGATATGATAAAATCAATACGGAAATATTAAGAGTTTTCATTAGAAAATGAAAGTGAATCATTATGCGCTTTGTGCCATTCGATATATGTTTTTAACTAATAAATCGCGAAATGATGTTTTGTTTTTTTTTTACAAATACAAATTTAACATTTTTTAAAACGAATGATAATGTGAAACGTTGAGTGTGTTCTATTTGACGGTCGTTATTTGGGAAAATGGTAGACCTCTCAACAGATGAGAGGACATTTATCCCAAATGAGATAACTTGAGATGTCGCTCGCAATTCGGAAGATCGTTTCAAGTTTCGTTGAGCACCACTGAGAGGAATCTAAGCACGAGAAAGAGCGTTATGCGCTACCCTCGTTTTTTCCCTTCTTCGTCTCTCTATCTCTCTAGCTGTCTCTATCTTTCATTCTTTCTCCCTTTACCTCAAACAACCTCTTCTGTACAGCTGTAATCAGTGCAGCTGACTACGGATGACGGCCAGGTCAGTGAATTCGAATTCTGTGTATTTTTAATCCCCCTGTGTTTTCGGTTTACAATACATTCCGATTTGGCGTTAAACGACTTCGAAAACAATTCCGGCGATCGACTTAGTTTCATGAAAAGTTTATTCTGTTTATCGTTTCGATTCCAAAATTCAGTGTCAGGAGTGTTTGAACTTTTGATGGAATTTATTAACGATACCTAAATATAACGGTGAAATTAATTCATATGTAAAGAGCTTTATAAACATGTTCGATTGTTTTCCAATACAATGGAGTAACAAATAATAAATAAAACTGAATAATGAAAAAAAATGATCGAAAAACTGAGCTCGCTTAAACGAACGGGACGATAATTTTGCGGTAAATTCGGAACGATCGATCCGCGAATTTGAAGTAGAAACCCAAATCCGTCTTCTGCAGACTTTGCCGAACCAAGTCTGCTGCTTCACTATATGTGTACCTGTATTTTCGGCGTTATCTATGTCCTAGTTTTCGCAAGGCATCTAACGCGCTCAACAATGGTACTCGCGCGGTGACGCTTTTAAAGCACGATCTTTTTTTTTCCTTTTTTTCTTTTTCTTTTTTGGAAACAACATCTGCCGTTTGAGAAATGCTGCCTTTTTCGACAAAGCCCATCCTCGTGTAAAGCTTTAACACAGCACGCGTGCACACAATTCGGATGCAAGAAAGCTGCATCATTCTCTGTAAATTTTATAAAACGGTTAAGATCAAGTAATCTCCCTTAATAAAAAAGATATTAATTTATTTATGACAGAACGTCATATATGATTTATTTGATATATTGCATATACCCATATACGTTAGTACTTTCAGCACTTGTTGATTACCAAGAAATATTAATGAATTTATCGAAGTAACGATATTCAATTCGCATCGAATTGATTATGAGCATAACGTGAAGCAGAAGCACCCGGTTGTTATTACATCTGTTTATAAAACGATTATCTCGATTTGAAAATACCGTGGAATTTCCTATGACACATGACCATTCGATAATCATTTTTATTTCGAATTGGCTCTCAAAATGAACAAAAATAAATCGTAATGGAAGAATTTTCTTCCATTAGTTTTGGTAAGAAAGAATTCCCTTTTAAATCTTGCCACATTTATGCAACAAGAAATCTTTCGACCTGGTATGTTTGTACGTGAAGAATAATTTTTCAAGTGATTCCGAATGAGTAAGAGAATCAGTCGAGTTAGCAGGATCTTTTGAGTGTAAGTAAGGAGAGACATGGAAAAAGAGTCGCGACGTACGATGGAGCGTGCGAGTAATCGACTCGTTGCTTCTGCTTGCTGGGCTCCTCTGCTCTGTACTCTGCTAGGTGGTCTTCGGCATTCGGCTTCAGCAAGCCGACCGACCGCAGTCGAGCGCGCGACGTAGTCGAGTGCGGTACACATTGCCGTAGGCAGCTTTTGCTATTCCCATTGCTACCGCACACTGTGTATTTCTTGTGTGTGTATGTGTGTGTTCGTTCGTGACCGTGTTTTCTTCCCTCTCTTTCTATTCCATTCCATTGTATATTATTTCTCTCTCTTTCACTCATTCACGAAACCGTTCGTTTCCAACGAACTTTACCACCCCGTCGGTGGATAGCGTGACCAGCGTGTTTCCTGTACGGTCAGGACTTCAACGATTCTCGATCTTTCAAAGAAGACCGAGAGAAAGGAAGAAAGAAAAAAAATAAAATAAAAGCAGACCTTCGAGTCCCATCGAAAGTCGAGAAGCAGAAGGAAAAGAAGAAGAGGGGAGAGAAACGAACCGTGCAGGGAAGGACATTCGAGCGGGAAAAAAGAGTTCCTCTTCTTCGTGGAAAAGTTACGAGGAAAAGAAATAGAGAGAGAGAGAGAGAGAGAGAGAGAGAGAGATGCGTAGATCAAAGGAAGAGTGAGCGAGAGAGAAGAACGCGTGCGCACCTACATATCTCGCAAGGTGTATTACGTCTTCGTCTCATTATCAACATCTTTATCGGCCGTGAGTGTCGCGCATTCTTCCATCTTTCTTTCTCTCTTTTCCTCTCTCTACTTTCTTTTTGAAGCAGAGGGATCTCTTCTCAAGTTGCTGCGAGCGTTTCTGAGAAGAAACGATGAGCAACGGCGTCGCGACGCTCTCGTTGCGCCGCAGGAGGAACTGGACGACGACGCGTTCGAACTAACGGTTTCCATCGTTCTATTGTAATAACGCTTCTCTACTGTTTCCTTTTCTCCGATTCTCTTTCTTGCTCTCTTTTGAAACGTGTTCTGGTGTATTTCCTTCATAACCAAGAACGCCTTCGAGGGATTTAACGATGAACGAGATAGGTAAGACAGCATTCTTGTTCTCGAATCATTCTTGATTCTTTTGCAATCTGGAAATAGAGTGAGTCGAAAGTGACGCAATTCTTCCGTGAAAGGATGTGATTCGTAATTTACTTCGCGATTTAACATTCGCGATTGGTATCTCAGACAACTTCGCAGGAAAGATTCATTTTTCAATGGAGAAAGATAGAGAGGGAGGGAGGGAGAGATAGAGAGAGAAAGAAAGAGCTTTAAATCTCGTGCGATCGAGAGATAAGCCGATAATGTGTTGTAGGAAAGTATAAACAATCTCTTGTTCCTTTTTGTTTTTTTTTTTCCTTTGTAGTTAATTCGTTTACGAAAGACTCGACGTACCGCAGGCAACGACATAACAATTGAGATTTATAGAGAGTAGTTACGGTTACGTTTCCTTTTGTTTGATTCTTTATTACTTTCGTTGTTGCTGACGCATGTGTCAGGATTGCTAGCCGATACTTCCTCGTGCTCCTCTTACGAAAGTCGTTTCTGTGTTGGAGCTTGATCGCAAGATTCGTATTCCAGCATGTTTCTATGGTTAAAAATAATTTTTATATCATTTTTCCAATGATATCTTTTTTCTCCTACTATAGTACAAATCTACTACAGTATTTGTTTATCGTGTATATACGTATATAGTAAGAAAATACGCGAACAAAGGAGAGAAACTGTGTTTTGAGGATTTTCTAGCGCGTTTCTCGAGAACGAACCTTATCTTTGGTTGGTGATTACATTGTCTTGTCAGTTCCCAAAGGCTTAAGGTTATCGCATAAGAGACAAGTAAGGAGATACGTAAAATGATAGATTCGAAAATGGGAAATGAAGTGGTTCGTCGTCGGTCTTTCAAGAGTAGTTGAATTTCTCTCTCTCTCTCTCTCTTGTAGAAAGGCAAAACCGGTTTTTTCGAATGTCTGTCCAGAGAAGAGACGGACTTTTCGAGTTCCTGTCGAAGAAGTTTCTTCGAAGCGAAGTTTCACACTATGGTGGTAGCTCCTCGCAGTTCGTAATTAACAACGGAACTAACTGCCGTCGTCGTGTCGTCGTAGTCTGAGCAACTTCGTTTCTAAGGATTTCACAAAAAAGTCTGCTGGTTTCGCTCGAAGAAACTCGTCGTCCGTAGAGATAAATTCTTTTTCCGCTGTCAGACCGTTAATCCTGAAGTTGAATGACTTACCTCGACGCGTTTTATCGTTTTGTGAGTTCTCAGTTGCTACCTTTATCAAGGACGAATAAATGTGTATTCTCCTATACAAGCTTTTGTAATATAGTTCTATAGTGCGTGTTTGTGCGTGTGTGTGTGTGTTTGTTTGTACAATGTGACAAGAAGACAAGTTCTGAAATAAATTGTTCTATCTTATTTCCTTCGCGAATTTACGACGACCTTTCGTATTTTCTTTTCTTCAAGGATGAGAATTCGATCGGAATATAGTTTTTAAATACTCGAAAAATCTTACTTTCTCGAACGTCTACCTTCTTTCTAAGAAGACTAAGAACACAATAGTTTCATTTCAAAACATCGTGGTTCGTTCCAACGTGTCATTCTCTTTGCCATTTAAGCGAAACTCAAGGCAAACGATTCTCGAACGTATACGGGTGCTTGCTGTTTTACTTGTTCGAAAGACAAATAAATAAAAACTGCGAATGAAAAGAACTATGAGGGAGATGGGGAGGGGGAGAGAATAGAAGATAAAGAATCCGTTCGAAGCGTATAAACATGGCTATAGTACAAGAATCGCATTGTTATATATGTATGTATATATATATATATATAGATAGATGCGATCTTATCAATTGTATTTATAGGACACTGAAAGAGAATGATATATACTTACGTACATTATAATGTCTGTACTCTTGGAGACAAATCGTTATGTCATAATGAACGATGTTGAAGTACATTCTTCTTTCGTTTCTTTATACTTTTCGTTTATCGGAGATGAAGGACAAAATTAAAAAAAAAAAGAAAAAAAAGGGAAAAGAAAGAATTATACGAATCTTTCTTCGAACGTATTTCCTCTCTTCTGTTGTGAAACGTTAAGTGTCGATCAGACTCTCTCGAGTATTGAAAGTTTTCTTTAAATAAACGCCGGTCGAGTGGCGAACGGGCTCATGCTTTTATTCACTGCTTTCGCGCATCGCGAAGGGAAGAAGAAAAAAAGCGGGTGAATTGATTATTCGAATAACACGAAGGATGACGAACGATCGAGGATATTCGTAAAAACTTGATACACATATGTTGCTTTTTATGTCTTTCTCTATTTGCCTCTCTCTCTTTCACTCATCATTCACGTTTCTGGCCACTTTCGAGGTTTATACGTCGATACAGTTTACGATAATTCCTCCTTCGATGAAAGATGAAACGTTCTACGAATAAACGTATCGTCGATATCGTTCAGAGGAAGAAAGTGTCGATTTTTAGTTTTTCTTTTCTTCTTTATCGAAAGTCACGAGAAGTTCGATTGCAAAACGTAAAAACCGAGCATTCTTGGCATCAAACTTTAAACTAATTCTTTCGTTGGCTCGTAGATGAAAAGGTAACGAACTCAGCGACTCCTTCATGGATCCTCTCATTCTTTTTGCTGACGATAAAACTTCGAAAGGAGATGGTATAAAAGTTCGTGGAAAAGTAAGGATAAATGATATATTTTTCTAGGATTTGATCTTTTACAGACAGAAAAATCACAACGCTCGATTGATTCGATGCAGGTAATCGAAGTGAGGAGCGAGTTAGAGAACGAGCAATAGAGAAGCATGCATAAATATTTACCAGGCGATGCTTTTCCTCTTTGTATCCGTGCAATAACGCGATACCGATTGTCCGTACAAAGCACAGATGTTTCGTCGATACGTTACTTGGAAAGGTCGAACTCGCACCTGCTTTGTGTGTCCGATGTGCGATAATCTATCGCCACTAGGGGCAACTGTGAAACACGAAATGCGGAAGAAAAATAAAAAGAAAATCGATCGTTACATTCGAGGAACACGTTATTCGTTCGTAAAAGATTTATGTTACTCAGGGTAAGTCATATAACTTGTTTTTGATCGGTACAGTAAAGGAAAAATAAAGAATCAATGTTAAACAATTTGAAAAATCATTCCTTGGTATAAATATAAAATCAATGACTCCGACTTTAAACGTATTGTCACAGATATCGATACAGGTTGCTTCTCTTATCGAAAGATATAGATAAAATGTCTTGTAACAGGTTATATGACTCATTCGATATAAATACAAAGATATTTTCTCGCCTCTGACGTTTAAATCGAAGTAGTTTCGAGGTTTGACGTTTCCTAACTTCTTCATAGTTTTGACCGAATCTCAAAAGATTCCAATTAAGATAAATTCTTGGATTACGTAAGAAACATCGTTAATCGGATGGCGTTATTCGTAATTACGTATCACGTACATCGTTTTACATACATTTATTTGCGTCAGAGAATACGGGCCGATCGATACCGAGAAAGAGCTTGTGCGTCCCTTTTATTACTTACGACCTCCGCACACGGTGAATGCAGTTTTGTTCGACGGCCCCTCTCGAAGGGCTGAACAAGAGCGAACGAGTGATCGTGCAGCAAGAGAGAGAGAGAAAGAAGAGTTATGCGGGATAGAAGGGTCGAAAACGTTCTCTGAAAATTCCGGTGGCACGAAACGAACTTTTTTCTTCGTCGCTACCTTGAATGTCGATAAAAATTCATGTTTCAAAGAAAACGATTATAGTTAAGCGCAATGATAAAGTCTCTGATGATTTCGTTGAGATTTACTTTACATATATACATACACACATACGTATGTGATTATGAAAATAATTTAAATAAGATATTTTGTACTTAGAGATAATTAAAAAGAAATGGAATAAAATTGAATTTCTCCATATTTTTCATTGCTATTTCTTCTTATTCTATATGTGTTAGTATCATCATCCAGATTATCGCTTTTAATTCGATATAAACAGTTTGAAAAACTTATGATGAGTATTATAATGATACGAAATGAAATTCGAGTAAGAGATATTAGTCCTTTCAGACACTACTATTATTGTGTAAGAAAATGGTTTGAAATATTCAAAAGTATCGAACAAAGTATGTAATTAAAAGTGGGAAAGGTGAAAGTATGTATGCTTTCGAAGGGAGATGTTTCAAACGATGAAATCGCGTAAAGCAGACATTTGTTGCTTTGATCAAAAGCAGACGTTTCAATCAGAGTGCAAAATCGATTACCTATACGACAGAGTAGAACAAAAGTATGGCACGTTGCGTATTCTTGCTTCTCGATTGGCCGCTAACTTTCACGCGCCCGCTTGCTTATAAAGGGTACGTTCCTGATTGCCTCTTTTGCCTGCTTTCTCGCTTTTCGCTTTTTATAACATTTCAATTTGCCAATGATTCAAAACGCGATGTTTCGCAGAGAGAAAAAATTCACATTTTTTATTTTCTGTTTGTCTCTCTCTCTCTCTCTCTCTCTTATTTTAATCTTTCCCTGTAATTAATCTCGAACGACCTAAATATCTTGAAGGTAATTTCTTTGAACAAAATATTTTTAAGGTAGATTCACGTAGATTCTTCTATTTTTTAATTTTTTTCCTTTGCTAAAAAGCGAATGCAGAGAGAAAAAAATTCTTATAAGAAGAAGAAAAAAGCGGAGTTTAACTTTCAATATTAAAGTAACGTCGAGGAAACAGTACGCTCTTTTATTCGCATCTCTTTACGAGATGGTCGAAGGCTGTTAGATTGCTTGAGAACCACTGTTGCGTGCACCTTGTCTAAGGCTTCGTTCTCACTGTATTTAGCTGCAAAAAGCATCATCGCTAGATGGTAGAACATAGTTGAGAAATAAAATCTCTGAGATGAATCGTTGTGTCGAATTACTTCAAAGGAATTGATTCGTTCTTGCAAAAATTGAAGAAAAAGAAGAATAGGATGAAAGATATCAATTTATAAGTAACAAAAGGATCATTTCTTTACCCAATAATCCGTTACAAGGGATCTGAAATGAACTTTAACGTGTTTGAATGTTGCGAAAGTAAAAGTTTAGCGTACACAGAACACTGCAACTATTTTACTCCATTCTCTTCGGATTCATTGTAAAACAAAACAGTAGAATAGTATACGTGAATGTGAATTTCACGAGCGTTGAAAAGTAATTAAATCGCGAATCGGTATTGTTCGTGTCGTCACGAGTCCTCCAACAAGTGTGACGCTTCAATGGCAATCGTGACCCTGATGACGAAGTACTTGGCACTCGTACTTTCACTAAAATCATCGAAACGCAACTCAATGGAATCACGAAACATCCATGATTTTCAAAGATTATTATTTTCCCTTTGTGAAAGAAATAGATCGACGTATGTCGAACCGCGTATGGATATTTATGAGAAACATTAAAAAAAGAAAAAGGGAAAAGAAAAATTTTCTTTTCTTATTGTCGGCGAGAGTTTATTGTGGTCTACATTTTATTCCGATCGTGTATATCGAACGACGAATATTCGATAGGTCTCTCTACTGCACTAAGCGAGAAAAATCCTTTGATCTTGATTAGAGTTAGAAAAAAAGAAAGATAGAATTCGACCTCGATTTTCGGAGAGATAAAGGTTGTATATTCTGAAACGACGTGCAGTGTATAATATATATATATATACATATATATTATATATATACACACACATATGCACATACACATTTTTGCTATCGTGATATGGGTTTGGGTGTTGCTTTATCTTGCATGGATCTTTCGGAGATGAAAATTTTTTCTCACGTAGTGTTGGCTCGTGGTATGCACGTGAAGCTCGGCCTCGACTTGGCTGCTGTAACAGCGAAATACGACGACGATTACGATGACGACGTCTACTGCGGACTTGCTGCATCGTACTCGCTTGCTCGTTCGCGCGTGCTTGTCGCGTCGGTGCATTATTTTTAAATGCGAAATATGCTTCGGGGACACGGACAAACAGTAACGACATCACTGGCAGAGGCGAACACCTGTTAACCCGACGTCAAAATGTGTTACTAATTAGCGTTTATTAATAAGCTTGACGCGTGAAAAGAAGGGCGGAACTTTCGGTTAGATACTTTTTCTTCCATCTTCTTTTTTCCAGAGAACTCGCAACCTGTTTTTCAACGAAGTTTTAAAAAGTCGACATTAATGGGGTTGGCGAGTAAAACAAATTTTTCTTTCTTCTTTCTTTTTTTTCTTTTTTTTGTTTCTTTTTTTTTTTTTTTTTTTTTTTTTTTTTTTTAAAGAAAATATACCCAGGTAAATGGAATACGTGTATTCGGTCGAGCAGTGATGCGTAAAACCACCAGCAGCACTACTAACACTACTATCCATATTTTTATCTCTTGCATATACACGCAGAATAGAGTGCAGAGAGAATCGTTCGTGCGAATTCGTCGCTCGTCGTTCGGTTTGTAGTTCCTCCTCTTTCTCCTCCTCCTTTATGATCCCGCCTACAAAGTTTCGCTCCGCTTTTCGGTCATAAACTTTTTCTAGTTCGCTTTGGTGAATTTCGAATGCTTTCTTGTTCGTTTTCGTGTTCGTGTCTTTTCGTGACTGTAATTTTTTGTATACTTTACCTAAATTTAGGCCATGCTCACGTGAGCCAATCTCGTCCTTCGAAGTTAATCCCTTCTTCTTGACCCAATATTCTCTGCGTCCTCGTAGGATTGGATCGATTGAATTAGACCAAGGATCAAGATCGTTGGGAGATTTAACGTTTGCGATTTCAACGTTCTTTCTATACGTTCTTTCTCGAAATGAATATAAAAATACGAAGTGAAACGAGAGGCGAATGTAATAATTGCACGGATTAACATGTACGATCGATAGACACGTAGCTAACGCTGAGTCATGCCGAGATATCGGAGCTTCGAGAAGATACTATCTAAAAGATTATTTGCATCATTTTCGAACAATCTCTTCCAATGAACCTTCCTTGAATGCATTTCGATCCTCGTGATCCTCCTGAAATATTTTCGATTATATACTTGGCGTATTAAATTGATTCGACTCTTGAAAAGTGACTTATCGTTGTAAGTGTTTATTTGTAAAACGATATCTCGGACAGTCCTTCCAAAGTAATATTTTATCATTCTTTTCAAACTTATTTTCTATTTCCTACTTTCGATTTAACGAAACGAATCTTTTTAAATTTCAATGCATTTTCGCGTAATTTTATCGATCTGAATAAGTCAAAGTTAGAGCGCAATTTCGGCTGCAAATGATATTTTCGATCTTTCTCATGATATTTCTGTAAAAGCTATAATTGTAACTTAAAAATATGTTTGGTGGTTGAAGGTTTTACGCAGCGGCACGCGTTACCATAAACGTCACGTAGACTAACTCGCTGGTTTCGCCGTGTCGGCACGTAAAAGTCATTCCTGTCGGTCTCTCTCTCTCTCTCTCCTTCTTTCTTTTTAACATGAAAAAGAGAGATAGATAGTACTAGAGATATCGAACGAGTTTCTGGTATCTATCTTGTGCACCTAATTTCGTTAGTTCGCTTTCGATCCGACGATCGATAACTTACATTACAATTATTCGTGCGTTTAGGTTTGCAATACATATACTCCTGTTTGCCTGTTTGTAGAATCTTTCTCGCTTGAATATATATCCTCGAGGCATTTGGTTTACTCTCAAGCCACGTCCTTTATTTCGTGAATTCGCGTCTACCAAGTTACAAGATGAAACCATTTTTCTTGTTCGATGTCCCGAAATCTAGTTTTAAATTGCGTTCGCCATTTAAGTGAATACGAACGATCCGATATTTCGAGACACGTTTGTTCAGTGAAGAGATATTAAAACGAGGATCCATTAGCTCGTAGAAATTAGTCATTCTATTCTAGAACGTGGAAATCTCGGAGAACCTCGTACCCCCGTTCCTTTTAGATTTAAATGGCCTCGACGAGCTATCTTGACATATTGGAGTAATGTATGTAAAAGTGAATATTCGTTTGATTGAAATTCGATGGTGATATATGATTTTTGAATGGAATATTTCGAAACGATCATTTAAAAATTGCAAATCGAAATGATCAAGCGATTGAGAATTCATCAAACGCGCGCACGCGGGTGTATGTGTGTATAGTACATATTTTCATCATAGATGTGAGTCATTAGATATTCACGTTCGCGAAGTAGATAATCTACAAAGTTAATAAAACTATTCGCTAGAGCTGAAGCTTTATAACGATATTATTGTACGTATACTCTCTCTCTTTCTCTTTCTCTCTCTCTGCTTCGTGTCAAGGAACGAATTGTTTACGCTACCGGAGCGAGTTTTCACAAGGAGAGGACGACGGCAACGGAAACGCGAATAGTTGGGCAACAATGTTTGGTTCTCGTCGAACTGACAGGCTTACTCTATAAATCGGCCGTTAAAATAATATTTAGTCGTTTCCACATTATTTCTGTCCGTCTTTTCTCTCTCTCTCTCTCTCTCTGTCTCTTTCTCTCTCTGCATTTCTCTCTCTCTATCTCTTACTTTCTCTCTTTCTCTATCTATCTATCTATCTATCTATCTATCTATCTATCTATCTATCTATCTATCTATCTATCTATCTATCTATCTATCTATCTATCGTCTGTGAGGGCATGAGAAGAACCAAGAGCCATGTCCGTTTCTTCTTCGATCTTTCATCTTCGATACGAGACCGACACTGTAATTGAAATTTCTCGAATTCTCCTATTTCGTTCGCGTGTAATAAGCGAGACAAGAGGCATCTGCGGTTTGTTTGGAATGTAACACATTTAAAAATTTTTCTTCTTTATAGAAAATTTTATAATATTGAAGGACGTTAATAAGATCGTTTGTCTTTAAGATCGATTTTTATTTTGAGCTTTTTGATATTTTAATTATTTTTAATTCGAATTTGTGTACAAAGATTGATCTGACCTTTTCAAGCTCTCTTTCTCTTTCTCTGTGTCTATTTTCTTTTCTTTTACCGTTACGTTCACTATAATATATACGTATATATCTATATGTTTATATATTACTTCGATCATTCGATCTTTGTGAATGTGATAGCTAATTATTATGCAACCATAAGAAAAATCAATGTCATCGTAACATTATACTCTATTGCTATCCACGTACGAGCCGTATATATGTTGATCGATGCATTACTTCCTATTCGTTGAAAGCAGAATGCACGTTCGAACGATTATCTCCACGTTAATAAAAGTAATATAATAAAATGCACGCTTGGTTACGCTCGAACGCATTCCTTTTATCATTCTTTTGTTTTACGTCTAAATACGTAAATCGTTCACTTTGATCGTTTTACTTTTTAAAAATTGTTTGCTAGTTTATTTAAAATACTCGTAAGATATAATAAATCCTTTTTTTTCCTAATCATTCTTTTAAAATCGTTTTTTTATCGCGTTTCACACTTTTCGTATTTAAGCAAATATTTTTACTCGTTTTTCTTAATATTATGTATGGTTATTTCTTGTGTTTGTTAAATCCTAAGTAACGAGAGTTTACTTTCGATCGTCTGAAAGTTCTAAAGATAAAACCTCGGAAGGATGAGTAGATGTACGCGAGAAACTATGATATATATCAACGTTTATTATCCAATAGGTTACCGGAGCGCTTATGCGGTCGTCAATAATCGATTACCTGGATTATTCGTGAATAGACATTTAAATCGAATACAGTATCATATTACAACGATAGCGATAAACAATGATACGAGAGTTTTGAAATATCCTTTTATAAAACATTTCCATTTATAACATAAACCGATAGTGAAAATCAAAAAACAAATATGAAGAGAAAACGATATGCCATCGAATGATTTTTATTTTGAGCTTTTATAATCTTTTTTTGTTGAGTTATTCGCTTTTTATGATTCTGGATCCTTTTCGTATTTTGCGTCCAACAAACTGACCTTTCTTTTCCCTTGCCCTATTCTCTATTCCTTTCTCTCTCTCTCTCTCTCTCTTACTTTTTCTCTCTCTCACTCACTTACTCACTCACTCACTCACTCTTTTTCCCTTTTCTATCACACTCTTTCTCATCACTTACTCTACTGCTTCCACTTCCGTGAAATCGCTCGAAGACTCTACTCGTGACACTTTTCTATTTTTTCATCCGCGTCTTTCAGCCTTTCGACAGTAGTTTATCAGGTCGCTTGACAAACTCTTTTCCAACTTGTCACCGTGTTGGCAATACTTTCCCATCTCAGCGTGTCGCCCAGACGCTTTTTCCGTTATTCAATGTGGGTCGACTTTCGTCCAACCAATGGTCGTTTACTTCTCTCTCTCTCTCTCTCTCTCTCTCTCTCTCTCTCTCTCTCTCTCTCTCTCCCTCTCTCTCTTTCTCGAATTTTATCGATGAATAAAAGGTATTTGTCCAATTTCGTCTACGCCGTCGTCGTCGTCGTCGTCGTCGTTGCTGTTGTTGTTGCTCGATGCTTACTCTATAAATGGTTCTTTTATTTCCTTACATTCGCTTCCTTTTTCATTCGCACCAAATTCGAAGTCAATCCATGCTTCTGCATATTTTATTCAATACTTATTTTATTATGAAAATACCTTGATAAAAGTAGCTTTTCGATCGATAATATCGTGTCGCTCGAAGGAATGCCAAAAAATTAACAAAGCATATTTTTTTTCGTTTTTTTCTTTTTCTTTTTTAAGCATTTGACAATGACTAATATTCCCGATAAATTTTTTTTAACTTTTGTTCTGCCATTATACATTTTACATTTAATTAGATTTTTGACAAGGTATTTGTATCGAACTTCATCCGAAGTCCAAGTTTTTGAAAATGTTAGGGATCTGATGAGAAGATGACGAAACTATGTAAGAATCGATAAAAAGCCGCTTAACGCGCTTTCAATGAGACTGAAATGTGTTCCGTTGATATCGACTTTTCTTATTTCACTTTCATCGAAACGATGATCACCATTTCCCTTGCTTCGTCATGCACTATCGGTATTATCGTAGGAACATCATTTCTGTAACGATACTTTTTCTTATCATCCTGCAACGTGATAACGAGGTAAACGAGGGATTTTTTTTCAATTTCGAGGAGGAATAACGAGCTAGAAAACCGTTCGATTTCTTCTTGGGATAACGAGTCCACGAATCTCAATTCGCTTGTGGAATTATTTTCTTAGTCAGATAGGATCGGGACGAAAGACAAAATAATAATGGTATTCCATCTTGAATACGAAACGAGTTCATGGATATCGGATCCATTGTTCTCGTTTTACTCAGCGAAATTTGATCGAAACATGTCTTGTTTTTTGCTTGTTATTAATATATATATATATTACAGTATATATTTCGAGTAGCCTCGAAACGTTTCTTTTTAATTGCCAAGTAATAGTCGAACTATTGATCTATGCCTTCTCACTCGTTTTATGAAATACAGAGACCTGTGAAAATTTTTTATGGGATTGCCTTGGATTTTTGGAGACAAGTATACGCGAAACTTCAACACTTTTATCCGGAGGCTTTTCTCGAAGCTCTCATGAAGCTTTTTATCTTCGTTGTAGTCTTTCATTCAGTCGGATTTACCCCCGGATGTTGAAGTATTGGAGTGATTTTTGCGGGTCTACGTTCGTTTTTTCTTCTCCAACCCATTATTTTATATCCAAGTCGAGGAGGAGGTACAGGAAAAATTGAAAGTTTTAGATGACTAAAGTGGATCCCTTGAAATCGATACTCGTATGGAATTGCGGTTAAAGTTTCTAATTGAGTCGAATCGTTTTTCGATTGGTTTTTTACTTAACTTTTCTTTTTGTTTTTGTTTTTTTTTTTTATTACAAGTTCTTCTCGTTTAGCAGAGCTCGTATTTCATTTCATAAAAAGTCGGCATTTTACATAAGTCGAACGACAATAACAGAAAAATCGAGACAAATGCGGAAATAAATCTACTTAATCAATTCCAAAATGACTTTGTAGCTCTTGTGAAAAGAGCTTTTTTTAACCGACTAAGTTTCATACGTGTTCGCATGCGTTTACCTTTGGATTCGTTATCTTTGCATCTGCCGAAAATCTTTTTTCTCCGTTTCTAAAAGTTTTGCGGTTGCTTTTTCCATTTCTCTCGGTATGCAACTTCAAGCAGAGCTTCTTCTCTGGTCTCGAACGGCGGTAAAGCAACACCAACACAACTATCAACATCGCTATCAGCCCTGCCTTGCCTAGCTCTCTTTTCTCTTTCTTGTTCGCTAACATTTTCTTTAAGTACGACCGTACTACCCTTATAAAGTAGAGAAAAGTCTTACACACTTTAAACTTTCAATACGCGTTTCTTCCTACACTTAGATTACCTAAGATTAGTCGGCTTGGAAAATAGCCCGGCTTAAAATCTCTCCCTCCTTGCGTGTTCTATCTTTCTTCCCTTTTGTTCCATCTTTTCTTCTCCTTTGTACAGTATATTCTCATCGTTGCTTCTGTCGTTAATTAGAGTGCGCAATACTTACTCGTTATAAGAAAAATGACTAGGCATTTCTCGGATCTTTATCATCTTTTACACTTTTAATAAATATTTCATCCTCGCGAATTGATACAAATTCTAATAATTATACGAATCTTAATAATTACTTAATAATACGTTAAATTCTTAATGCTCACTGCTTCGTTTGTTTTATTCATTTTCGATATTATATCAGCTGCATTCCAAAGATACGTGAAAAGTACATTAGGAGACAAACAATTTACTTAAACGTCGATAATTTTCACGAGCGAAATTCTCTCTATCTTACAGATATGACATTCTTCGTTCTCATTATTCTTGTGGTCGGTCTAACCATGACCACTGCGTCCGACGTATTGATTCTTGGATCCACATCTATGGGATACGCGAACCAACAGGAGTCTAAGGTTCATTGTCGATACAGCAAGGCCTATTCGATGCTACAGGTTAAATGCTCCGATCCAAAGCTGGAGGAAATTCCTCGCGATTTGAATTCGAATATACAGGTGAGATATTTTAAAACGTAAATATTGTATGATAAGGCAACGCTATAATTTTCTTAAGATAGGGTAGAGATTTTAAGATAGTGATATGATTTTAGAAAGATTCGATCAATGTTGTATGTTATCGTGATCTGCATTGATCGTTAAATTCTTATATTTTCTCATTAAGTGCAGATAAGAATCGTGGTAATGTTACGATACTTGTAACTGTTATTGTCTTCGTCTTTTTATCTATCGTTGAAGTACTATATCCGATTCGTGCAATCAACTAGGATTAATCACGAACTAATTAAGAGAAATAATCTTTTTCCTTTTTCTCTTTTACTTAACAGGTTCTTGACGCGTCCTTCAGCAGAATCCGAGATCTCCACAACGACAGTTTTTCGTCGTACACGAAGCTGCTCTATATTTATCTCGGCGACAATTTTATTCAAAACATCGAGGAGTCCGCGTTTGCTCAACAATATTATCTTGAAGTCCTTGACCTGACGAAGAACGGTTGCGACAATCTCCCGAAGAATCTGTTTCAGCTTCCGTACCTACGTAGGGTCTATCTAGCCGTGAATAAATTTGGCGACTCTGTCTTTCAGACCGAAGTTACTTCGCCTCTCAATTTTCTTCAACTTCATCGTAACAAACTGACAAAGCTGCCAGAAATGGGATACTTACCAACGCTTCAGAACCTTAACGTTTCCGAAAATATGATCAGTAGAATTACAACGAAAGAGCTGGCTCGTTTCTGTTACTTAGAGGTTCTCGACGCCTCGAAGAATCCACTCAATCTCGAAGAGGACAACTGCGAATGCGTCATCATGCGGAGATGGTTGAAATTACGCAAGATTATCTTCAAACCAGAGTACAATTGTACTCCTGCGGCATTCGAACGTTGTGGAAACGTCACTTTTAGCAACGAGACCTTAACGATCTACGATGAATGCACGAATATCCTGAGGATACAAATGCAAACTAAAAAGGCACGCAATATATGGATCATCGTGGTTTGCTGCGTTGCCTGCTTCATCGTTATCGTCTTTCTCGTACTACTTTGCTTCCACAGACGTAACAAAAGGAAGAAGCAAAAACTGAAAAAGGAACAGCAACGTATAGCTGCCAATAATGCGAATACGCAGCTGTTGAATAGTAATCTAAAATAGGCGAGAGCAAAGTAAAGTTTTTTATCTGTTTTTTATTTCTTTTCTTCTTTATCGGAGATGAAAAAGTGAAAAATGTCTTTTCGGTTACCGCACGAACTTACTTTTTTTTTGTTTGCTTTCTCTTCGTTCGATCGAAAGATTTCATCGTTATCGAGGATATTGAACTTTCGAGAAAAGCTGAAGAAGGAGGATAAGGGGCAGAAGAGATTTCGATACCTCGAGGAGTATTTGCCCCATCGTGTTTGCTCCTCTAGGGGATACTCCGAAGAGGATTTACGTTCTGAACGTTCAAGTATAAGTCTCCAGTAGACTCGAACGTATCTTTCGGGACTGTGATCTCGTATTTGTATGAAAGTTTATGTAGTTTTGTGTATGTACTTAAGCCTGAACCGCGGCATTCGTTGTTTCATTTCTTTGCGCGTGACTGCCTCGACGTTGTATGGATCTTCGATTTTTATGTGTTTTTTGATATTGTCTCTTTTATATACATATATCGTATGTTATGAAAGTATATTGTTTTGTTATTATATATATAGATATATACATATATATATACATATGTATATATATATACACACACACATATATATATACACAACACAGACGCACACACAAGCATATGCATATATGTATACAATGTTCGAAGAAATGCTTTTACGTCGTAAACGAATTGTACTTAAGATTTGTCTACCAACTTATATAACGAGTACTTTAAATATTTTATAGCAAGTAAAATTTTCTTTTTTATTTTGAAAATTCTCTCGATAATGGCACGAAGCTTACATTATATTGCATTTTCTTGTCGGATCGATTTTTCTGTTTTTTTTTTCACGAAAACTTACGTAAACATATATGCTTTTGATAGACAATAGATTTCATTAATTTACGCGTGAATGTTTTTTCTTTCTTTCTCATTTTTGTTCAGCGTAAACGTATACGAGAGTAACAGCGAAAGGACTGTGGAAAAATTTTTCCTCTTTGCGAGTAAGTTTACTCTATTTTTCTATAAAACGATGTATCGTTTTATGAATATTCGATATTTAAATATAAATCACATCAGTTCATATATACGTATCGTGCGATGTTCTACGCTATTCGATATAATAAATAGATAACTTTATCTTATTGATCATATCGCCCTACTAATAATTCGAAACGAATTTCTACGCTTTCCTTAAGATAATTTTATTGTAATAATATAAATCAACTCGGAACAAAATTAATGGCGAAAAAAGTTGACATAATCGATAAAAAGTATACGTAAAACGTCAATAATTATCGCTAAGGGACCTAATTAATTATCTTTTTTTGTATTAAGTCATCGGATATATTCCGGTGCATTTAGTAGGGCACGTATAGCCAGATATTTACATACGTATTTGTTGTACAGCATAAGAACGTAAAGAACTGTGTGTGTGTGATACTACAGTTTGTACATATCATTTTAATTTCTAGTTTAGTTATTAACGGAAAAAAATAATTTATATATGCGCGTTCCAATTAATAATATAACTACGTCCGTGTTGTATGTACGTTTTGAGGAGAATTTAGAGTTTTTTGCGATTATTATTCAATTGATTGTGAGTAACCTTGCCAATGCGTGGGCTGTGCATTTTATGCAGGTTACCTGAACGAAAAAGATACGATATTAAAATTGGTAGAAAAATATGGATATACGTCTTACTTTCGCTTTTTCTTTTCCTACATTTTCTTATCTAAAAAATTTCCTACATTATCTTATCTCATTCCTTTTATGTCTAATATGTGTGTATACGTTTCAACTACTTTTCAATCATATTGCTTATTTGAAGGAGACATATTTTATGAAACAATTGGAGAATATCAAACATATTATTGTTAGATAATCAAACTTAAAAGTAATAACGTAAAACAGAATTTTGAAGATAGTATATATTGAAACAAAATATAAAATTGATACAGATATTATTTATTACGAGTTACAATTTCTCCGGAAAAAATTTTATTATTTTAACGTACGCTTCAAATGCGGTTTATACTAATAGAAATTTGTCATATGATATCGTACAAATCGGGAGAATAAATTCTCGCAAAAATTGCTGACGTAGGCAATATTGGAAATAATCATTTTTTTTACGGGATTGCTTGGAGATTCGAGGAGTCGAGCTGTGACATATAATTGATAAATTTTAGAAGACATTTTTAAAGCCGATTTCAGGATGTTCACGGTTCCTTGACTTTTGAACTAGCTCAACTTCTTTGACATTTCAAGCTCGATTGCTCGCAAAAGAGAATTTCAAGAGCTTCGCGTATGCAGCAGTTTCAAGCATTTTTCTTCGGCTTTCTTTCTTTTCTCTTTTTCTTTCTCGAGAAATCGTCAAAGTGAATAGGATATGTTAAGTTCGATTTTACGAACGTGTTATTATAAATTAAAACGATTTTTTTTCGAATAAATGACGAAACTGCTCAATGAAAGCATTGAAAATTTGATTCGAAAATTATGACACTTGTTAAAACGTGTTTGTTATACAAATCTAAATTTTAATTTTGTTCCATTTCCATAGAATATGCGCGCACATTCTCGAAAGACAAATAACCCCATTCTCTCGTAATAAGAAAATAAAGGGAATATAAATTACGTGCAGAATAATTCGCTAGTTTCCGACGACGATGTTACACAATGATACTTGGCGTTATATAATATTCGAAATTTTCCCGCCCTAGCTATCTTCAGTAAGACGAGACAACGGTGAGACGTCTCGAGTCCAAACTATGTCGTTTCAAGCAGGTAAGCGAAATCAGTGTATAAAGATGTGATTATTTCTTGTGTGATCGTCCATTGGACGATTGAAAGAAAATGAGTTTTATCTGATTGCAAAGTCGAATGAAGAAACATCGGATTGAAATGTTAATAACGAAATAAATAAGATGTAGTTGTACTATAAGGAACGTTCTATTTGTCCTTCAATCGTATACAGGATGTGTCGTTTCAATCGATCCACTTGAAATTGAATCATTTCTCTTCGAAGATCCTATATGATTATAAAAGACCTCAAAGGAAAATTGGTAACTATAGTCCTTGGAAAGAGCAATTAAGAACAAATATTCGTATGAGTGTGTGCGTATACATACATACATACATACATACATACATACATACATACATACATACATACATACATACATACATACATACATACATACATACATACATACATACATACATACATACATACATACATACATACATACATACATACATACATACATACATACATACATACATACATACATACATACATACATACATACATACATACATACATACATACATACATACATACATACATACATACATACATACATACATACATATATACATACATATATATATACGTTATATATATATATATATATATATATATATATATATATATATATATATATATAACAACTTCAAAGAAATACGTAGTTCGAATAAAATCGGACACGCTGTACGATCTTCTAATGACTAGGCTCATTTTTTAACTCGATATCTAATGATCCCCATTGTTTCATCACGGAATTATTCCTATGTCATTTTCCAGCATTTCCTTTACCGCAATCCAATTTTCAATGATTATCTTTCACTTGAATTTTCCAAGAGATTCTTTCTGTATTTATCAAGGAAGCGATTCTCGATGATCGATTTGGAAAAAGAAAAGCTTGTATGCTCGAGATCTCGCGTTTTTCGCTTTCGAATGCTTGGTCGAGACGAAGATGCGAAAAATAGATTACGTAGTTGAGGATTGAGCAAGGGCTCTCTACGGCGTAACAGTGATTCGATCCGTGCTGAAAATCGAGCGTTGAGAGAGGGAAAGAAAGAGAGAGTGAATGAGTGAGTGAGTGAGAGAGAGAGAGAGAGAGAGAGAGAGGGAGGGAGAGGGAGAGAGAGAGAGAGAACTCCCATTCTTTGTGGGGCAAAAATACGTCGTTAATAGAGGCTTGCGTCCAGTCAGTCGATTTCACGCGAAAGATACAGAAAAATCTTTCAACGGTTCCTCACATTACCCTTTAATGCGCCACTTCGGAGCGTTGATGGTGGACACATCTGCTTCTGAAAATAGCAATTGCACCGGCATCATCACTATAGTTATATACAAAACCGGATGAAAGATGTTGAAAAAATTGATGGAGCTTTTCGAATAATCCATTGCGTAATATTTTAAACTTCTTATTTCGTTATTTAATTAAACGAAAACATATCTCCTTTGTAAGAAAAAAGCGAATTAGTCTTTGATAAGTTAGCTTTTTTTGTCGTTTATATATAAAAATAAAGATTATATTAATACTGTTATGGTCGCATATATTACGTATTGTATTTATATAACAGTATTATACTCGAATATTAAAATGTGTTAATTCATTTTTACATTTGAATATCATATATGAATATAATAGTATTTAAAAAAGGAAGGTATTAATAAAAGTTATTTATATGTAATATGTAATTGTAAGACTTGTAGTATAATTATACTATATTAAGTATAATCAGACTAATCAAACATTAATTTTCAGGTATTAACAAACAATTAATTTTGCGTCGAATGAAATGAAATAAAATTTAGAAACTACAAAAAATAGGTAGATGATTAGTGTGATATAAAGATTATATCGTTTTATTGAGTATTAAAGAAAAATTTTAAATCATTCTTACGTATCATCGTATAGAAAACTAATAGATAAAATTTTGTTTATCCTCTTAAAGGGAGCTCCAAATGAATCTACAAAAAATACGACGCGCGAGAGAATAAATTAATTAAATTAATTAGATGCGGCTGCAAAGGCACGTCGTTGTGTCGCACGAAGAAAGTATGTACCTACGTATTTCTTTTTAGATGATAGTACGCGTCCTACAGTATTTGCTTCGCGTAAACGCATCTTACCGAAGAACCGAGGAGACATTTTCTTCTAATGAAATGCTATCGCACGTGTGTTTTTAGATGAAAGATGAGTACTCCTTCGTTCGTGACCTCTCATGTAAATGGAATAACATCGTAACGGAGAGTGCCTCTTTCGTAAAGTATTTGTTTAGAATATCTAACGAGTTCATGATAAATGATGATATTTTTCGCTCGCGCGAACGTATTTTTAATAAGATTGAGGTAAAAAATAGTTCAAACATCTTTAAAATTTTACGACTTTAATAAACGATTTCTTTTCTTATCAACAAATTATCTGACTTTTATTTATCTATTTTCTTACAAATAATTTTCAAAAAGTAAAATAATTTTAGGTATAGAACTTATCAGTAGGCCACGTATGTTAAACGCGGTTTAATATTGCGGTTTCGTAAATTCGATGCCATACATCCTTCAGGATTCTATCGCGAGTCAAATTTCTCCGGTAAATGCTTATTTAACGTTTGCTTTCTATGCGAGGTGTAGAAGAGAGAAATAAGAACCATTAACGGCCGACGGACTTACAGCGAAGCGATACAATCTGATTTAAATTTGATGCTCTTCTTACCTATGATTACCTAACGGCGGATAATTCATTTCGTAACGGAGCATAACGGTCACGCAATGCTTCTCTCTCTCTTTCTCTTTTTCTTTTTCGTTCTTTCTTTTATTCGTAAGAGTGAGCCTCACAGCGGGTTGCGAGCCTGAATTCTTTCTCTTTCGGCACACAAACACACCGGCTGCTCTAATTACACAGCTCGATGCTGATTAGCAGCCGGAGCCAACGCTTCTTCCTTTTCGCCACCCTGTTTCTCTCTCTCTCTCTCTCTCTTTCTCTTTCTTGCTATTTCGAGAAAAATCAGTGCACGAGAATTTCCAAGTGAAGCATCAAAAAATAGTAAGAATCAAAATGCGAAGGTATACGGTCCCACGGCCTTCATAACGTTCCCATTGACTCTACACCCATGTAAAAGTAAAGTTTGCGTAAAATAAAATGAAGAGCACAGAAAGAGGGGCGTAATTATTTGAATAACGTCTTAATCCACACGGGATTTTTAGATTTACGCAAGCGTTGATTAAATTCGAAGGTAGACCAAGTTACAATTAGTAACACAGAATAATAGCTCTTTTGGTTCTCGCTCGTTAGCTAGCTAGGTATATATTTCATGATGGTAACTTTTGTGGGCGCTTTTGTAAGTAATCTCGTTAGTCTTTATCTTCCTTTCCAATCCTGTTGACACGTGCGATTAATAATAGATCAATATTTTTATTTCGTTCATATATCATTTTTATTTCCGCGAGTATCTCTCTCATCATTCCATCTTTTATATTCGAATCTCTTAACAAGTGAAATTGTATTCTTAAGGTAGAATTCTTCTTCATAAATCAGATAGGTGGAAGGAGTTTTTTCATGATGTCCTCTCGTCGAACAAGAAAATGCGTTCACCAAGAGTAAATTGAATTAAAATGGCTTAGATCGAAAGGAAAGGATTCAACGTAGGTATTCAAGAACTTTATCTTCCGTTTGGAGGTCGTAGCAGAAAGTAAAAGAAAAAGAAAATAGAAAAGTGATAGATAATATAATTCGCCGTATCTGTCACTGAGAAACTCGAGGCACGTCCTAAGAGATCCCGAGAAATCTAGGCTATCAAAGATAACACTTTGCGATAACCCATCTTGCGTAACGAGATCAAAGGATATCGTCGCTCAATCAAGATGTGACGTCATTTGGAGCGATATATTTGGCTGATGAAAATCTAGTTTTTTTTAGATCCTGGCTGTGTAACTAATTATTTGACGATCATCATCTCTCGAAATTGAAATTGTTCAAGTTTGAATTATTGAATGATAAAAAAAAATAAGAGAAAAATTCATCGTAAATAAAATTTGACTGTTTGATCATCATAGGAGGAAATTGAATGAATTCTTTCTAAAACTAATTCGTAAACAGAAATGAAAAAAATTTGTTTCTGATAAAATACGATGTCCAAATTTTTTAATAATGAAAGAAATTAGTAAATGAAGGATTGCCTCTGTTGTCTTAATAAAGACTCGATTACCTAATTATCATTCTTAAATGAAAGAAAATTAAATGAATTCTTTGGAGAATGTTATGTTACAAAATTGAAGGAAAATATTCGAGTTTGAATTTTAGAATAATTAAATAAAAAGGAGAAGCAAAGAGGGATGTTGGTCCTGTCGTCATAATGAAGGCTCGACTGCTTAATTAGCGTTCCCTCGAAAAAGGCGGTCGATATGCGTTAGCTCACGTTATCCCACGGCGTCACACGGCTACCGCGCGTTCGCAATGAAGCAATCAGCTTTCTCCGTGCGAGTGAGAGAAGATCCCTACGTCTTCTTCTCATAGCTGTCGTCGTCGTCGTCATCGGACTGTTGCTACTGCTCTCTTCGTTCTTACGTGAGGGGACCAAAAATCGCACGTACACGGGGGCCGTGAAACAATGGTGAAATAAAGCGCGGGCTTTCCATCTTTCCTATGTGAACTGGAGTACCTACACGTATGCACATAAACATATGCCCGCGCATACAATCCCTCGAAAAAGTTTCATGTATATTTGATTGATGATTTTTAATGGTAATTGCCTGTAAAATTATATTTTTAAAGATGATTAATTATCCCGAAAATGATCGATAACTACGGAATATTAATTTTCTAAACGATTATTAAACTAATTTATCATGTGTTTGATAATAGATCGTAACAATTATAATTGTTATTTATTTGAATAAATAAACAAGGAAGCTCTAATAATCAGAAAATTTTTAAGGATAAATTTGGTGTTAAGAATTTTGTAAAGAATTTCGTTTTTTTTTTTATAATAAATTCTTATAATTTAATAAAATTAATTACTATATATCTCGCTGTTAATTCTATTAATAATTATCCTTTACCTATTATATTTAATAATTAGAAAACAAAAAATGAGATTTTTTTTATAGAACATACATACATATATTTAACCCAGGACACGCGACATACATTTCGGAATTGCGACGAAGTGGTCCGAGGATTCGCCTTCTTCGTCCTCTTCGTCATCCTCCTACTCCTTTTTCTTCACCGTTCTCCTCCTAGAGGCTCGAACGATGAATCCGCGAGCACGAGCGACCGGCCGACGCAGGAAATGGAATCTTCGTGGAAGTAGGAGCGCTGGCTATATAAGAGAGCTGTAACATCCTGCAAAACGTCAACGTTTGTCTCTCCGCGAGAAGAGTCGTGTCACGAGAAAAGGAAAGAGAAAGAGAAAGAGAGACAGAGAGAAATCGTTCTTGGTTTCGCGATTTTTTGATTTTCGCAGTTTTTTGTTTTTGTTTTTTTTTTTTCGTCATCATTGTCATCGCCGTCACCGTCGTCGTCAACGTTGTATGCATCTCCCGCGGATCATCTAGTCGCATTCATCTTCTCTTCTTTCTTCCTTTTGCTCCTTCACGACATGGATGCCTCAGTACGTCATCAGGTAAATGAAAAGTATAGTGAAATACATGAGATAAACGGCGGGTGTGCAGCAGCGAGTTTCTTTATTTCCACTTTTCTTTGCATTTTACAATATTTCTTTTTTCTTTTTTTCTTTCTCGTCTCCTTTTCCTCCTTTTCTTTTTCCATCATCTCTCGCTTTCCCACTATTGCGAACGTAAGTACGTGAAAAGCCAGTGAATAGTCGGGAGACGAGGGAAAAGCAATGTGTGATCTTTTTTCTTTTTTTCTTTCTTTTTTTTTTGGTGCGGCTTTTTCTCTTTTCTCTCATTCTTTTTATCCCTCCCCCTCTTTTTCGCCTCGTACGTAGTACCTATATATTATCCCGTGCGACGGGATATTATGCAGGTACTACGATCGACGAAAACGAGAAATTCAACCGCGAATACTTTTGCTACATACGTCATTTTTTTCCACTCGGAAAACGGAAGCTTTTGTAAAAAGAACTTTTCTTTATATTTTACGATCTTAACGCAACTACGAAGAGATTTTCAAAAATATTTTCGTCAAAAGATTTCAAGAGTTTTCATCCCTTCGTGTACTGTTATCGATTGAATTCCTATTTGTATGAAAAAAAAATTTGCGGTTTAAGTGACCCATCGCAAACATGTCTATAATGATTAAAGTTAACGTTATGTACTTGATGCATTTACCGTACGTATTGTTCGTGCATTGTCGTGAGAGAATGCATCTCGGTGAAAAGTGTCGCAAGTCGGTTCAATTTCACACTTTGATAGATGCAGGATTGCTAGTTTCCTTTTGCATAATAACAACAATATATATAATGTTAAACTTACGTCACCGAACCCTTTATTCCTTAACGAATGAGTAATCTTTAGGAGAGGAACGACTTGTTGGTACATCTTACTTTTTCGATAATAACGATCATTCGATACTACTTTTGAAATCGATATTGTGAATAATGGAGAATAAAGATAGGGAGATGATCTTTCCAAGTGGGTTCACTGTTATAAGTTTTTTTCGATAAGCTCTCAGATAGTCGATTTCTACTCGTAATTCGTTTTCCACTCAAAAGAAAAATTTTCATTTCGACAGATATACCTCCTCCTGATAGTCAGCATTGGACTGGCGTATTGCGAGCCACCATTGAGTAATCAGTACGGTTACCCTGGAGAAGGTAACAACGGAAATTTCGTCGGTGGCAACAACGGAAATTTCGGTGGTGGCAACAGCAATTATAGACCCCACGATGGCGGTCACTCTTACGATGACGGACACAATGACAATCAGGATTACGTCGATAATTACGTGAGTAATGAGGGTCTACGAGCAAATTAGCTCCTTTCGATCCTTTGCTACAGTCAGTAAATCGCACGAGTGCGCTTGACAGTCGATGACGCTTTCGTAAAATTTCTGATGAGCTTCGAAGTTTCACTAAACTTGTAAAGATCAAAGAGATTTCGTTACTCGTATGACGTCAGTTCAAAATATATCATATACTCTGCTGTACCCTGTTATTCTTTTGATTCCATGTTTGAGAAATATGTTATTTTAACTTGTATTTTTTGTATCGCTTTAAATTACGTCATATGCATATGTATTTTTATTTAACTTCATTTTATTATTTTTAAGATTGCAGAGAAAATTTTTTTGATTAAATTTTTATTAGATATCAAGAACCTTAATTAGTTTTTTCATTATTAATTAAATTATTATTATTTCCTTCAAATAGAACTCGTTAAGTTTGTTCGTTAATTTTCTGTAAGTATTTATATGTAATCAAGTCTTGCGCCTAAAGGCAGGCAACACTCTATATTATGTCGATAATGTCACTTGTGTACGCCATCTATCAAGTAGTAACTTTTTTATCCTTTGTGGTAATATATATAAACATATAGATACGAATAAGTTACTTATCATACGAGTTAAAAGAAAATTACCTGTTGATAGATGGTACTCAACGCAAGCACTATTATCGACGAAGTGCGGAATATTTTCTATATCTTTTTTATGCGCGTTAATATGTATTTAATTCGATGTACAAGATTTTAATTAATATAGGAGAAATTTGTCTATTATACTTTTTGTTCGACGTTTATATCAAATATATACAGGATTTCCTGTAGTTATATACCTAAAATATATACCTAAAAACATGAAAAAATATTATTATACAAGGAATATTCTCCTTTTGTTTAACAATAAAATACATATGTCGTTTGAATGTTTCCTTATATTATTCTTGGAATTATAATGAAAAAGAAAGATAATTTTCGTCTGAATTTTTTTTTTTATAGCCAAAATCGTACGAGTTCGGTTATGCGATAAAAGACGCTGCTACAGGTAACGACTTTGGTCGTCGTGAGACGAGTGACGGTGAAACAGTTCGTGGAGAATACAGAGTACAGCTTCCTGATGGTAGAACGCAGATTGTGACGTATACCGCCGACTGGAGAACTGGCTTTCACGCAGATGTGAGATATGAAGGCACTGCGACTTATCCCGATCAGTATAATACACAGAACAATGGTTATAACAATAACAATAATAATAACAATCAAGGCTACGACTTTCAAGGGAACAGCATAAATAATGGATATAACGGAGGTAATTTTCTTTTCTTTTTGTCCTGATTATTGTCGGATTGTTCGTTCAATCCAAAGCTATTACAGAAAGTAAAAATACCGAGCATTGATGACGAATCTTTTTTTTCAGGTAATAATGCTGGCTACAATAATAATAATAATAATAA